>NC_091286.1:27778228-28078228 GCF_032444005.1 Ranitomeya imitator | reverse complement strand
AGTGACTGCACCAGCAGAATAGTGAGTGCAGCTCTGGGGTATAATACAGGATGTAATACAGGATCAGTAATGTAATGTATGTATACAGTGACTGCACCAGCAGAATAGTGAGTGCAGCTCTGGAGTATAATACAGGATGTGACTCAGGATCAGTAATGTAATGTACATACACAGTGACTGCACCAGCAGAATAGTGAGTGCCGCTCTGGGGTATAATACAGGATGTAATACAGGATCAGTAATGTAATGTATGTACACAGTGATTGCACCAGCAGAATAGTGAGTGCAGCTCTGGAGTATAATACAGGATGTGACTCAGGATCAGTAATGTAATGTACATACACAGTGACTGCACCAGCAGAATAATGAGTGCAGCTCTGGGGTATAATACAGGATGTAACTCAGGATCAGTAATGTAATGTATGTACACAGTGACTGCACCAGCAGAATAGTGAGTGCAGCTCTGTGGTATAATACAGGATATAACTCAGGATCAGTAATGTATGTACACAGTGACTGCACCAGCAGAATAGTGAGTGCAGCTCTGGAGTATAATACAGGAGGTAACTCAGGATCAGTAATGTAATGTATGTACACAGTGACTGCACCAGCAGAATAGTGAGTGCAGCTCTGGAGTATAATACAGGATGTGACTCAGGATCAGTAATGTAATATATGTACACAGTGACTGCACCAGCAGAATAGTGAGTGCAGCTCTGGGGTATAATACAGGATGTAACTCAGGATCAGTAATGTAATGTATGTACACAGTGACTGCACCATCAGAATAGTGAGTGCAGCTCTGGGGTATAATACAGGATGTAACTCAGGATCAGTAATGTAATGTATGTACACAGTGACTGCACCAGCAGAATAGTGAGTGCAGCTCTGGAGTATAATACAGGATGTGACTCAGGATCAGTAATGTAATGTATGTACACAGTGACTGCACCAGCAGAATAGTGAGTGCAGCTCTGGGGTATAATACAGGATGTAACTCAGGATCAGTAATGTAATGTATGTACACAGTGACTGCACCATCAGAATAGTGAGTGCAGCTCTGGGGTATAATACAGGATGTAATACATGATCAGTAATGAAATGTATGTACACAGTGACTGCACCAGCAGAATAGTGAGTGCAGCTCTGGAGTATAATACAGGATGTGACTCAGGATCAGTAATGTAATGTACATACACAGTGACTGCACCAGCAGAATAGTGAGTGCAGCTCTGGGGTATAATACAGGATGTAACTCAGGATCAGTAATATATGTACACAGTGACTGCACCAGCAGAATAGTGAGTGCAGCTCTGGGGTATAATACAGGATGTAACTCAGGATCAGTAATGTAATGTATGTACACAGTGACTGCACCAGCAGAATAGTGAGTGCAGCTCTGGGGTATAATACAGGATGTAATACAGGATCAGTAATGTAATGTATGTACACAGTGACTGCACCAGCAGAATAGTGAGTGCAGCTCTGGAGTATAATACAGGATGTGACTCAGGATCAGTAATGTAATGTACATACACAGTGACTGCACCAGCAGAATAGTGAGTGCCGCTCTGGGGTATAATACAGGATGTAATACAGGATCAGTAATGTAATGTATGTACACAGTGACTGCACCAGCAGAATAGTGAGTGCAGCTCTGGAGTATAATACAGGATGTGACTCAGGATCAGTAATGTAATGTACATACACAGTGACTGCACCAGCAGAATAATGAGTGCAGCTCTGGGGTATAATACAGGATGTAACTCAGGATCAGTAATGTAATGTATGTACACAGTGACTGCACCAGCAGAATAGTGAGTGCAGCTCTGTGGTATAATACAGGATATAACTCAGGATCAGTAATGTATGTACACAGTGACTGCACCAGCAGAATAGTGAGTGCAGCTCTGGAGTATAATACAGGAGGTAACTCAGGATCAGTAATGTATGTACACAGTGACTGCACCAGCAGAATAGTGAGTGCAGCTCTGGAGTATAATACAGGATGTGACTCAGGATCAGTAATGTAATATATGTACACAGTGACTGCACCAGCAGAATAGTGAGTGCAGCTCTGGGGTATAATACAGGATGTAACTCAGGATCAGTAATGTAATGTATGTACACAGTGACTGCACCATCAGAATAGTGAGTGCAGCTCTGGGGTATAATACAGGATGTAACTCAGGATCAGTAATGTAATGTATGTACACAGTGACTGCACCAGCAGAATAGTGAGTGCAGCTCTGGAGTATAATACAGGATGTGACTCAGGATCAGTAATGTAATGTATGTACACAGTGACTGCACCAGCAGAATAGTGAGTGCAGCTCTGGGGTATAATACAGGATGTAACTCAGGATCAGTAATGTAATGTATGTACACAGTGACTGCACCATCAGAATAGTGAGTGCAGCTCTGGGGTATAATACAGGATGTAACTCAGGATCAGTAATGTAATGTATGTACACAGTGACTGCACCAGCAGAATAGTGAGTGCAGCTCTGGGGTATAATACAGGATGTAATACAGGATCAGTAATGTAATGTATGTACACAGTGACTGCACCAGCAGAATAGTGAGTGCAGCTCTGGAGTATAATACAGGATGTGACTCAGGATCAGTAATGTAATGTACATACACAGTGACTGCACCAGCAGAATAGTGAGTGCCGCTCTGGGGTATAATACAAGATGTAACTCAGGATCAGTAATATATGTACACAGTGACTGCACCAGCAGAATAGTGAGTGCAGCTCTGGGGTATAATACAGGATGTGACTCAGGATCAGTAATGTAATGTACATACACAGTGACTGCACCAGCAGAATAGTGAGTGCAGCTCTGGGGTATAATACAGGATGTGACTCAGGATCAGTAATGTAATGTACATACACAGTGACTGCACCAGCAGAATAGTGACTGCAGCTCTGGGGTATAATACAGGATGTAACTCAGGATCAGTAATGTAATGTATGTACACAGTGACTGCACCAGCAGAATAGTGAGTGCAGCTCTGTGGTATAATACAGGATATAACTCAGGATCAGTAATGTATGTACACAGTGACTGCACCAGCAGAATAGTGAGTGCAGCTCTGGAGTATAATACAGGAGGTAACTCAGGATCAGTAATGTAATGTATGTACACAGTGACTGCACCAGCAGAATAGTGAGTGCAGCTCTGGAGTATAATACAGGATGTGACTCAGGATCAGTAATGTAATGTATGTACACAGTGACTGCACCAGCAGAATAGTGAGTGCAGCTCTGGGGTATAATACAGGATGTAACTCAGGATCAGTAATGTAATGTATGTACACAGTGACTGCACCATCAGAATAGTGAGTGCAGCTCTGGGGTATAATACAGGATGTAACTCAGGATCAGTAATGTAATGTATGTACACAGTGACTGCACCAGCAGAATAGTGAGTGCAGCTCTGTGGTATAATACAGGATATAACTCAGGATCAGTAATGTATGTACACAGTGACTGCACCAGCAGAATAGTGAGTGCAGCTCTGGAGTATAATACAGGATGTGACTCAGGATCAGTAATGTAATGTATGTACACAGTGACTGCACCAGCAGAATAGTGAGTGCAGCTCTGGGGTATAATACAGGATGTAACTCAGGATCAGTAATGTAATGTATGTACACAGTGACTGCACCATCAGAATAGTGAGTGCAGCTCTGGGGTATAATACAGGATGTAACTCAGGATCAGTAATGTAATGTATGTACACAGTGAGTGCACCCGCAGAATAGTGAGTGCAGCTCTGGAGTATAATACAGGATGTAACTCAGGATCAGTAATGTAATGTATGTACACAGTGACTGCACCAGCAGAATAGTGAGTGCAGATCTGGAGTATAATAAAGGATGTAACTCAGGATCAGTAATGTAATGTATGTACACAGTGACTGCACCATCAGAATAGTGAGTGCAGCTCTGGAATATAATACAGGATGTAACTCAGGATCAGTAATATATGTACACAGTGACTGCACCAGCAGAATAGTGAGTGCAGCTCTGGGGTATAATACAGGATGTAACTCAGGATCAGTAATATATGTACACAGTGACTGCACCAGCAGAATAGTGAGTGCAGCTCTGGGGTATAATACAGGATGTAACTCAGGATCAGTAATGTAATGTATGTACACAGTGACTGCACCAGCAGAATAGTGAGTGCAGCTCTGGGGTATAATACAGGATGTAATACATGATCAGTAATGAAATGTATGTACACAGTGACTGCACCAGCAGAATAGTGAGTGCAGCTCTGGAGTATAATACAGGATGTGACTCAGGATCAGTAATGTAATGTACATACACAGTGACTGCACCAGGAGAATAGTGAGTGCAGCTCTGGGGTATAATACAGGATGTAACTCAGGATCAGTAATATATGTACACAGTGACTGCACCAGCAGAATAGTGAGTGCAGCTCTGGGGTATAATACAGGATGTAACTCAGGATCAGTAATGTAATGTATGTACACAGTGACTGCACCAGCAGAATAGTGAGTGCAGCTCTGGGGTATAATACAGGATGTAATACAGGATCAGTAATGTAATGTATGTACACAGTGACTGCACCAGCAGAATAGTGAGTGCAGCTCTGGAGTTTAATACAGGATGTGACTCAGGATCAGTAATGTAATGTACATACACAGTGACTGCACCAGCAGAATAGTGAGTGCCGCTCTGGGGTATAATACAAGATGTAACTCAGGATCAGTAATATATGTACACAGTGACTGCACCAGCAGAATAGTGAGTGCAGCTCTGGGGTATAATACAGGATGTAACTCAGGATCAGTAATGTAATGTATGTACACAGTGACTGCACCAGCAGAATAGTGAGTGCAGCTCTGGGGTATAATACAGGATGTAACTCAGGATCAGTAATGTAATGTATGTACACAGTGACTGCACCATTAGAATAGTGAGTGCAGCTCTGGGGTATAATACAGGTTGTAACGCAGGATCAGTAATGTAATGTATGTACACAGTGACTGCACCAGCAGAATAGTGAGTGCAGCTGTGGGGTATAATACAGGATGTAACTCCGGATCAGTAATGTAATGTATGTACACAGTGACTGCACCAGCAGAATAGTGAGTACAGCTCTGGAATATCATACAGTATAAATAATGTAATGTATGTACACAGCGCCTGCACATGTGACTGCATTAAACAGCAATGCTTTTCACTGCAGTACGACTCTATACCTTTGGAGATGCATCTGTCACTAGTGATTCCTTCTTGCACAATATTTTATGTAGGTGCTTGGGGTTTGACAACCTGGCTGGATGGTAAATGCTGAGGATGTTCTCATTTGATTACTAATTACATTTTCGTGATTATATATTTCTTTCCTTTTTTCAGGTGGATTTTCAATGGGTGGTGCTATGGCTATGCACTTGGCTTATCGGTACCATAGAGATGTTCCCGGGGTGTTTGCTCTATCCAGCTTCCTCAATGAAAACTCTGTGGTTTATAAGGTAATAAGGAAACCTGGTAATACATCTTATCAGAGGTATATGGTGCTTTCACCTGATACAAACCATTCCTCCTCCTGCCTTTCTAAATCATTTTTCACTCTGAAAAACAGCTTTACAACTCTTTTCAAGTTTTTGTAAGGTGGGCTGAAGGAGAAGCACAGTGTCAGAACAGGCTGCTTTCTAGTGAGTGTTGATCTCACCCAAATGCTGGATTCACAGCTACACTGCTCAGTACCTCTGCATAATGTCCTCCATGCTTCTGAGCATGTACTGCATAGAAACAGGAAAATATGAATCCCTCTCGTCCGTCTGTGCTGTGTACAGGAGACATGATATTATCTACTGTCAAGTCATGTAATATCCAAATACAAGTCATAATGTGGCCAAGAATAGTGTTATTTTGAAAAGTCGCCTAAAATATTAGCTGTACATTAAATATGCAAATTGCCTCCTCTTAGAGAAAGAGGACTTGTATTCTAGTACCACCTATGGTCAGTGGGAACCCTAAAAGTCAGGACTGACTGACCCTTTAACGAGCCATGTCACATGACTTAGGAGAACCAAACCAGAATCTCAATTTTCAGACAGTGTTCTGGGGTGTTCGCCACTCCTCAGTGCAAAACATGAGATCTGATTTGGCTGGATGAGAGGCCTCTGACTCGGTCTAAAGGGTAACATTTCTGCTTATGTAGAATGACATGCCAGTGTAAGGAGACTTATAAACATATAAGTCTCCTTACACTAGCATGTCACTCTCCACAAGTCCTATGAGTCTCCTTACACTGGCATGTCACTCTCCACAAGGTCTATGAGTCTCCTTACACTGGCATGTCACTCTCCACAAGGCTTGTAAGTCTCCATACACTAGCATGTCACTCTCCACAAGGCCTATAAGTCTCCTTATACTGATAGGTTACGCTCCACAAGGAGCAACGTTACAGGTACACTTTAAGAGATTTTTTTTTTCTGATGGCTGTCACCGAACTTCTGATTTTTTGTATCACTGATGAATTTGTTGTGGCGTTTTGTGACTTGTATTCCATAATGATGGTCGAGCGTCCAACCTCCATTTTGTAACTGAAATAAAAGTTCTCCATCGGGAACAAAAATCCCAGCAGTCAGACCTTTATTGGTAACTTGCTTTCACCGGGAAAACCTCTATTACTATAGTTTACTTTTTTATTCTTTTGCATAAGTCAGTAATATTTGTGGATACCTGAACCTTTGTAATAAATGTTATAATAAGTGGTAACCCCACCCTTTCCAGTAGCGTATAGTTTGATTTTCTCTGCCTCCAAAGACCCCAGTCCTCAAAAAATCCTTTTATAGTGATGCACTAAAATTTTGAGGGAGGATGGGAGAGGAGGGGGATGCAGCTGCAGCTTTGGTGTCTCGGAGATTGCATCTTTGAGATGGGAGGAGGAGCATAAATGGAGAGATGTGATTGGTTATGAGTGATGAGCTCAGCACTAACATGATACCAGGAAGAACAGGTCCATCCTAAAGGAATTTCAAAGTGATTCCAGAAAGATGAAAAAACACCTAAAAAGACCAATATTCACGTGCAGGTGTGGGAGAGAGGTTTTTTTTTTTCTAACACAATAGGCAGGCCGAAAACCTCCGGTGCCACCAATCTCCAATCTGACCCTTTCCTTCAATAACCGAAGAAATACAACAAGTCAAACCAGTCAGAGCAGATCTAATGTCTATGGGCAGCTTGACGGGGTTGTCCAACTGAAAAAAAGAGACATAAGCCTAAATTAGTAGTTGTAATCTGTGGCGCTGGTCCGGGGGTAAAGTTTTTAGGATTTCAAATTGTTATTGCATTGGATGAAATTTAGTTCTGATGCTGGGACGGACTTGGGACTTGTTACAACGGATGAGTGACCCTGACAAATTGTGAATTCAGCAAATTTACTCAAATTTGGCCTTTAAATTCTGTTTACATCAAATTTATTTCATGTGAATCTATTGTGCATTGTTATACTCCAAAGTCTCTTAAAAAACAAAACAAAAAAACAAAACAATTTTACCCACCTAGCCCTCAGCTGTCCCACCGTGCAGCCCTCCTCCGGTCCGGTTGTCTTCTTTGGTGGCATCCATGGAGCTTTTGGCACTGACTAGGCCCCGCGACAAGTGGGACCTAGTCAACGCAGAAGATGCCAGTAAAGATCGTAGCGGATGTACGCTTGTGAGGTCAAGGTTTAATTTTTTTTTTTAAATAAATTTTAACCCATTCCCAATATTTTATAATCCTGCAAAATGGCAGGTTTTTTTGCAAAAAAAATCAGATTGTCGCAAATGTTCTCATCTTTACCTGTTAACGTCAATCTGATCATCACATTTCCCGTGTTGGCAGATGACTAGAACTGTGCATGAAAAGGGCTGGCTGATGGCTCGTTTCAGGACCTAAGCCAGCCCCCTTCTCTGTGGTGGCCATAGTATAAATAGAGGGAGGAGGGGGCTGGCTTAGCTATTGACCAGTCAGCCAGCCCACTTTATGAATAGTCATGATCAGATCAGGTCTTGTATCGAGCAATGCATGTGTGTGTCGGTCATATGATCAAAGCAAATTTTTCATGAAGGTTAATAATTACAGGGAAATTGTCCAACGTTCCATTATATCATGAATTTGATAAAACCAGAATGTTTCTTTATATATATATATTTATAGATTTTTTTTCTATTTTGACCGCTTTTTTTCCCATATTTTTCAGGACCTTGAAGCGACTCTGCAGAACCTACCGGAATTGTTTCAGTGCCATGGACAGGCTGATGAGTTGGTCTTTCACCAGTGGGGAGAAAAGACTTGCACACGACTGAAAGAGCTTGGTGTGACTTCATCTTTCCACAGTTTCCCAAACCTTTTTCATGAACTCAGTCTACAGGAATTAGAACAGTTACGGTCTTGGATTTTAAAGAAATTGCCCGAGGTCAAAGCAAACGTGCAGTAAACCAGAAGAAGAAATGGAATAAATGTTTGTAATCAGAGATAATCGCATTTTGGTTCTGACTCTCGTTCTATGGGAAGTGTTTCCACGTTCCGAATGTCATGATTTGTTTATGACTTTTACTTCTTGTGAAAATTATTGTTTTGTCCTATTTTGTTTTTGTTGTTGTTTTTTTTTAACACTGAGAAGGCATTCAAGATGTTCTGGGACAAAAGGTATTGTCCATATCGTACTGTGTACGCAGCACGGTGGCTCAATGGTTAGCACTGTTTCCTTGCAGGCCTGGAATTTTGTGTTTTTGACTCAATAGATAGCATAGTTGCCTTGCAACACTTTGGTTCTGTGTTTGTGGCTCAGTGGTTAGCACTGTTACCTTGCAGCACTTTGGTTCTGTGTTTGGCTCAGTGGTTAGCACTGTTACCTTGCAGCACTTTGGTTCTGTGTTTGGCTCAGTGGTTAGCACTGTTACCTTGCAGCACTTTGGTTCTGTGTTTATGGCTCAGTGGTTAACGTTGCTGCCTTGCAGCACTTTGGTTCTGTGTTTGGCTCAGTGGTTAGCACTGTTACCTTGCAGCACTTTGGTTCTGTGTTTATGGCTCAGTGGTTAACGTTGCTGCCTTGCAGCACTTTGGTCCTGTGTTTGTGGCTCAGTGGTTAGCACTGTTACCTTGCAGCACTTTGGTTCTGTGTTTATGGCTCAGTGGTTAACGTTGCTGCCTTGCAACACTTTGGTTCTGTGTTTGTGGCTCAGTGGTTAGCACTGTTACCTTGCAGCACTTTGGTTCTGTGTTTGTGGCTCAGTGGTTAGCACTGTTACCTTGCAGCACTTTGGTTCTGTGTTTATGGCTCAGTGGTTAACGTTGCTGCCTTGCAGCACTTTGGTCCTGTGTTTGTGGCTCAGTGGTTAGCACTGTTACCTTGCAGCACTTTGGTTCTGTGTTTATGGCTCAGTGGTTAACGTTGCTGCCTTGCAGCACTTTGGTTCTGTGTTTGGCTCAGTGGTTAGCACTGTTACCTTGCAGCACTTTGGTTCTGTGTTTATGGCTCAGTGGTTAACGTTGCTGCCTTGCAGCACTTTGGTCCTGTGTTTGTGGCTCAGTGGTTAGCACTGTTACCTTGCAGCACTTTGGTTCTGTGTTTATGGCTCAGTGGTTAACGTTGTTGCCTTGCAGCACCTGGGTTCTATGTTTGTGGCTCAATGGCTAGCACTGTTGCCTTCCAGCATTGTGGTTCTGCGTTTGTTCTCAGTGGTTAGCACTGTATTTTTGCAGCACTGAGGTTCTGTGTTTATAGCTCAGTGGTTAACACTGTTGCCTTTCAGCACTGGAGTTCTATGTTTGTGGTTGGCACTGTTTTATTGCAGCACTTGGGTTTATGGCTCAGTGGTTAACACTGTTTCCTTGTGGCACTGGGGTTCTATGTTTGTGGCTCAGTGGTTAGCACTGATGCTTTCCAGCATTGTCGTTCTGCGTTTGTTTTTCTCAGCGATTAGCACTGTATTTTTCCACCACTTAGAGTTACTGCAGACTTGAATGTGGACAACCCCTTTAAATCCTCCCTTTGTTACATAAGCACTAGCATTGGAGAAGGGTGACCAATAAAACTGATTCGTTTGTAAATGCACAGAAAGGATGTTTATACTGATATTCCTTTGCATCGCAATATTGGATAAGACTGGACCAAGGTAGAGATTAAAGGGAACCTGTCACCCTGAAAATCGCGGGTGAGGTAAGCCCACCGGCATCAGGGGCTTATCTACAGCATTCTGTACTGCTATAGATAAGCCGCCGATGTTACCTGAAGGAGGAGAAAAAGACGTTAGATTATACTCACCCAGGGGCGGTCCCGCTGCTGGTCCGGTCGGATGAGTGTCTCTGGTCCACTGCGGCGCCTCCCATCTTCTTTCCATGACGTCCTCTTCTGATCTTCAGCCACGGCTCCGGCGCAGGCGTATTTTGTCTGCCCTGTTGAGGGCACAACAAAGTACTGCAGTGCGCAGGCGCCGGAAAGGTCAGGGAGGCCCGGCGCCTGCGCACTGCAGTACTTTGTTCTGCCTTCAACAGGGCAGACAAAGTACGCCTGCGCCGGAGCCGAAGATCAGAAGAGGACGTCATGGAAAGAAGATGGGAGGCGCCACAGCGGACCAGAGACGCCCATCTGACCTGACCAGCAGCGGGACCGCCCCTGGGTGAGTATAATCTAACGTCTTTTTCTCCTCTTTCAGGTAACATCGGGGGCTTATCTACAGCATTACAGAATGCTGTAGATAAGCCCCTGATGCCGGTGGGCTTACCTCACCCGCGATTTTCGGGGTGACAGGTTCCCTTTAAACTTAATGTCCAGATTTGGACAATATTTTTTTTAGGCACAGGGATTCTCACACGATCCTATCAGGGATTCATCTCGAGACTCAGAGTTCCCTTGAAATTTGTTCATAAAAAGCTCCCCCTCAAAGTGACGGCAGGCAGACAGAATTTAAGACTGTTTATGCAAAAGATTTGGAGCTCTGACCCCATATAAATGTATTTTATGAAATTAACAAGGACTGAAATTTCTATAAGAATGTAAAAGCAAAATGATAGTCAAAGGTGGACATTCAATGGGGGTTCCAAAGTCTCATGAGAATGGAGTGGTAGTACGCACCCCCACTGATACGACCACATAGAGAGTACATGGAGCAATGGTCGGGCTGTGGAGTCGGTAAGCCAAACCTCCGACTCTGAGTCCTCAATTTCCATGACACTGACTCTGACTCCACCAAAATGGGCTCCAACTCCGACTGACTCTACAACCCTGACAAAATGGTCTCGTGCATGAGCACTTTTCTTTTCATGTTCTTGTAATTGATGGGAGTTCCAAAGACCCTCAACAATCATAGATAACTGTAGGTGCTGGAATAAAGCTCCAGATATTAATTTCCACCAGTGTATTTTTCGAGATACAAAACTGGTGCATATTGTATCCAAAGGAGTTTTTCTTGAAAATTGATGGACGATCCGGAGAGTAAGCCATTACCGTGTGTTATCCAGCTGGTGGACGATCGTCAGAACCAACCAGCAGAAGAAAAAGACTACAACGCGCTTGTGATTGGTAGTACCCGCGTAAATGTTGCATTTAGCTGCTTGGGGTACAGCAACTCCAATTCTCTCCGGTAAAGGTTTATTTCGCGAATTGACCCCAATTGATCACAAATTTTCCGTCTTGGTACATGTCGTTGTCCATAAGGTAACAGTTTTTGGATCAAGCTAATTTTCTATCTTTGGGCAGTTTTTTTCTTATTTTGTGTTCCTAAAACAGGGCTACTTTTGTTTAGTTTAGATTAAGTGCTAAGCGGAAACATTTTCCTGACCATTGTAAAAAACAAAGGTAGGCCACATGCCGTTGGCACGGTGCATGCCGATAAAGCAAAATTACTTTCACAAAATGGGTTTTCCCGAATATAAATATATTCACGGAACTAAAGCTGTTATTAAAAAGGGGCAAAAATGATTCTTTTTATAGTTTTCTAAAATTAAAAAGGATCCCAGATGTTTCATCCAAACCTAATGATGAAATAAACTGATTAAGTGATATAAAGAGGAATAAATAGCACACGTTGTATCGGGGAAGGAACACGCTGTAAGGGGAGTTGAGATTTTATTTGGATTTCTCATTTGTGTTGTCATTTGTGCTATAATTCAAGCGTTTGGAGGAAATGGAAAAATGATTGAATGGAAAGGAATAGTTATCATATTGGATCCGATAGTGTCACCTTTCTTCAATTTTAAAAATATTAATAGAGTTCAGGTTGAATTACACAATGTAATGTGTTGAAAAAAAGTATTTACCCATCCACCCCTTTTTGCGCTAAATTGTGCTCATTATCATAATTAAAGAAGCAGTCGTTCAGATTTTTTTAAATGCAACTTCATGTTCACACATAAACACAAGTGTGATCCAGCGAGTCGTAATTTCTGTCGAGTGAGAAGATGACCAGAGCGGCGCTGGAAACTGGAGAAGAAAAGTATATACAGTAGTGTGAAAAAGTGTTGCCCCCTTCCTGATTCCCTATTATTTTGCTTGTTTGCCACACTTAAACATTTGAGTTCACCAAATTTGTAATAGTTCAAGATAACACAAAATGCAGTTTTTAAATGAAGGCCTTTATTATTAAGAGGAAAAGAAATCCAAACCTTCAGGACCCTGTGTGAATAAGTGATTGCCTCCAAAACCTAATAACTATTTGGGCCACCCTTGGCAGCAACAACTGCAATCAAGCGTTTGCGATAACTGTCAAAGAGTCTCTTAGAACGCTCTAAAGGAATTTTGGCTCACTCAAATTTTTCACATCGGGCCCCATAGGTTTGAATTTCTTTTTCCCTTAATAATAAAGACCTTCATTTAAAAACTGTATTTTGTGATTACTTGTGTTATCTTTGTCTAATATTTACATTTGTTTGGTGATCTGATACAGTGGGTACGGAAAGTATTCAGACCCCTTTAAATTTTTCACTCTTTGTTTCATTGCAGCCATTTGGTAAATTCAAAAAAGTTCATTTTTTTTTCTCATTAATGTACACTCTGCACCCCATCATGACTGAAAAATGAACAGAAATATAGGCATTTTTGAAAAATTATTAAAAAAGAAAAATCGAAATATCACATGGTCATAAGTATTCAGACCCTTTGCTCAGACTCTCATATTTAAGTCACATGCTGTCCATTTCCTTGTGATCCTCCTTGAGATGGTTCTACTCCTTCATTGGAGTCCAGCTGTGTTTACTTAAACTGATAGGACTTGATTTGGAAAGGCGCACACCTGTCTATATAAGATCTCACAGCTCACAGTGCATGTCAGACCAAATGAGAATCATGAGGTCAAAGGAACTGGTCAAGGAGCTCAGAGACAGAATTGTGGCAAGGCACAGATCTGGCCAAGGTTACAAAGAATTTCTGCAGTACTCAAGGTTCCTAAGAGCACAGTGGCCTCCAAAATCATTAAATGGAAGAAGTTTGGGACCACCAGAAGTCTTCCTAGACCTGGCCGTCCAGCCAAACTGAGCAATCGTGGGAGAAGAACCTTGGTGAGAGAGGTAAAGAAGAACCCCAAGATCACTGTGGCTGAGCTCCAGAGATGCAGTAGGGAGATGGGAGAAGTTCCACAAAGTCAACTATCACTGCAGCCTCCACCAGTCAGGCCTTTATGGCTGAGTGGCCCGACGGAAGCCTCTCCTCAGTGCAAGACATATGAAAGCCGCATAGAGTTTGCTAAAAAAAAAAACACATGAAGGACTCCCAGACTATGAAAAATAAGATTCTCTGGTCTGATGAGAAGAAAATAGACCTTTTTGGTGATAATTCTAAGTGGTATGTGTGGAGAAAACCAGGCACTGCTCATCACCTGCCCAATACAATCCCAACAGTGAACCATGGTGGTGACAGCATCATGCTATGCGGGGTGTTTGTCAGCTGCAGGGACAGGACGACTGGTTGTCATTGAAGGAAACGTGTGCAGCCATGTACAGAAATATCCTGGATGAAAACCTCTTCCAGAGTGCTCTGGACCTCAGACTTGGCCGAAGGTTCACCTTCCAATAAGACAATGACCCTAAGCACACAGCTAAAATAACAAAGGAGCGGTTTCAGAACAACTCTGTAACCATTCATGACTGGCCCAGCCAGAGCCCTGACCTAAACCCAATTGACCATCTCTGGAGAGACATGAAGATTGCTGTCCACCAACGTTCACCATCCAACCTGACGGAACTGGAGAGGATCTGCAAGGAAGAATGGCTGAGGATCCCCAAATCCAGGGGTGAAAAACTTGTTGCATCATTCCCAAGAAGACTCCTGGCTGTACTAGCTCAAAAGGGGCTTCTGCTCAATACTGAGCAAAGGGTCTGAATACTTATGACCATGGGATATTTCAGTTTTTCTTTTTTAATAAATTTTCAAAAATTACTACATTTCTGCTTTTTTTCAGCCAAGATGGGGTGCAGAATGTACATTAATGAGAAAAAAATGAACCTTTTTGAATTTACCAAATGGCTGCAATGAAACAAAGAGTGAAAAATTTAAAGGGTTCTGAATGCTTTCTGTACCCACTGTACATTTAAGTGTAATAAACATGCAAAAGAACAGGAAATCAGGAACAGGGCAAACAGAATGCACTCATACTACATTTAAAGGGGTTGTCCAGGTTTAGGGTTTCAGCCTGCAGTCACTCTATGTGACTGCTGCAGACTTGTGAATCCTTACAACGCACACACTGTGCGAAGTCAGGATTCTCCCTTTCCAGCATTGGAAGCTGATGGGTGCGTAACCTCAAGTGTGTGATTTGCACACATGCGGTCACGTGTGAACTAGACGTGTGCAGCCTCACTCAATATAAGTGAATTGAGCGAAGCCAGACACGTCTACTCAGATTCTGGCCGGAAGTATGCAAATCACATACTTGCTGTCACATGATCACCCGCGTCGGAGAATCCTAACGCATAGAGTGACTGCAGACTTGCAACCCAAAGCTGGACAACCCCTTTAATAAACATTTAAACAAGTTTAGTTTCTTTAATTTCTTCATTCCAAAAGATGTAGCATGAGAGTAGAAAAACAAAGTAGCCCCACTTCATGTTCATGGTCCTGTATGGTATTACAGTAAGCAAGATAATGGGATTGAGCTGTAACATGGACAAGATTGGCGCTGTTTAAAAATGAAAAAAAAAAGCTCTATTTTTATGCAACCGATTGAAGGACTGGAAAGTTGCCGCCATATATGTTTAAGAAGAGTGTTGCAGCACAACTATTGGTCACATCACCACTAGCTAATTTCAGGTTATGCAAGGACTACATTGTGAAGGGTAAAGGACTTAGTCCAAGCATCCCCTAAATGGTAGTTCTTGTGGGGGGTTCTCAGTAATTAGTATTTACCAGAAATCATCCAATGAAGAGCAGTAGACTAGCGATGTGTGCTCTTCCACACTGTAATAGTCTGGTCAGCCAGAGTCGCCATGTTGACACTTGTCTTTGCCAAAAGTCCCAGCAATAGGCATGTCAACGCCAGAACTGGACAATGAAGTAATGGAAGAAGGTGGCCTGGGCTGGTGAATTTCGTTTTTCTTACCATCATGTGGAAGGCTGTGAGCTTGTACATCAATTACTGATGGAAGAAAGGGCAACAAGAAGCACTATGTGAAGAACACAAGCTGGTGGAGACCATGTGGTGATCTGGGTAATGTTCTGTTGAGCGCCCCTAAGTCCTGGCCTTCAAGTAGATGTTACTTTGATTGGTTTCACAACCTAAACCTTGATTTTTGTTGTTTTTTTTTTTAGCAGGATAATGTCTACCATTATTCCCAGATGATTTGACGAAAGTGACAAAGAGTTAAATTAATACTTCCATCTCGGGTTTTCATGGATGGAATATCCAAAGTTTACAAGAGCGGCATAGTTTAGCCGACTGAAATGTTTCTGTAATTTCAGGCACCTCTTGTTGCCGCATATACTGGTAAACAGTTATTTCCATCTTCGTCATGAATGGCTGAACAAGGAATAACCTTTAGGGGTATTTGCACAAAGTGTCTTTTAGACGCCGATGTATTTTTTTACCCACTTAGACATTGCTGTAGGAAGACGTTCCAAGAAAACTCAGGCGGTGTTTTAACATGAAGCCTATTTTCTGATGTTTGGATGTTTTTTGCAGTGGCTTTGCTGACAAAGTCTTTATTTTAACTTTCTATGTATGAAATAGTAGCTTTCGCTTACCAGAAAAATGGACCTGTCACTTCTTTTAGCTGTTTTACGGTTTTCGAAGACTGAAGTGGTCAAAAGAAGTTACAAAAATACAAAAAATGGAACGTATGCACAACAAGGCCTTTTTGACGTTACTGTACATATGGTCATTCTTTTTTTTTTTTTTAAGCGCTTTTTCAGGCATTTTCCAGGTGGGATCCGCCTGAAAAATACATGTGCACGTATGCTTAAAGTTTTGAATTCCTCAAATCTTAATCCAATTGTGTATCTTTGGTATGTTCTTGTGAAACTAGCCTGATCCATGGAGGCAATACTGAGCAACTTAAAGGTCATCTTTTCAAGGACCCTTTCAGAGTTCTTTGGACGTCTGTGCCTTATTAACCCGGAACTCTTTTGGTGCACAAGGGGTAATCAATATAAGGCTGGGAGGTTTAATGTTCTGGATGATTAAATTAGTATTATAACCAAAATATATCTGCTAATTTACTCCTGGCATTATGCATGTGCCGTGGTTAATGACTAGTCTAAAACTAGAAATTTTAAACCAAAATATACCATGCCTTCCAGATTCTGTAAATTCCAGATGGTTCCATTAAGCAATTCCAAATAAAAAAAAAATTTGTAAATCCACTTTCTGGCGAGTGAATTCTGTTCAGTCCATATTGTACTTTCTCTTGTAAAATGCTAATCCTGATCTGTAGAAATTCTGTTTTATTGGGAGCATGTCTGGGAGTGAATAATGGAAAATCCTGTAGCCTTCACGTTCTGCTTTACGTAAAATAACGCTGTGATTGGTATGTAGCTGATACAGCGCCATCAGAAGGTTATACTCCGCGGTGGACCTCGCAAATCTGGTATAATCTGGATGGTAAGCCTGTTGAACTGTAAAGTAGGTGAATGGAGGATCTATCATAGATGATTAAAGGTGTACTCTCTAAAAGACAACTGTCACGATATGGTATGAAATATCATAAGTAGTTCTCTAGCCTGTGTGGGCTAAGCCCCCCTTCTTGGAGTAACAGTTGTAGCTGCAAATTCCTGGCTTTCCTTCTCAGAGAGTGTGGGGGTTAGAAGTTTTATGGCCGAACGGAATTTACGACTGGCATTTCCTGTGTAAGCCCTTGTCCAGCTAGAACAGGAAAAATGGCTCCAAAAAATCCATGAAAGATTCTTTGTTTAGTTTTTGTTAGATATTAGGCAAACGATTTAAGCTAGAAATACGAAAATATATATTCGTAGTCCCACTCGGTGTAGCTACACATCTCATGAAACACGAGTTTCTAACTCCATCTGGTAAAGAAGTAGGGTTTTCTCTGTAAATATGTATCCCAGATAGGACATATTTGATCTCATTAGAATGCTCACGTTAATCCGAGATGAATTATGGGTTTGGTATGACTCTGTCATGTTTTGTAGTGAAGTTATAGAAATCAGAGAGAATAGTTTAAAGTTTAGGCAGAATGTAGAGAGAGGAGGGTCTGGATAAGCCAGCCTTTCTGTGATGTCACAGCCTTAATGTTTTAAGTGTCTGGCAGGCTCTGAGGAGTCACTTTTTGCTGATTTCTCCTTCTGGACGGCTTTGTCCTATTGTCCTGGAAGAGCTGAGTACATCCCATGGACTGGGATGTATGGAAACCGCACTATAGTAGCCTGGCAAAACCTTTGACGGACCTCACCAGGAAGAAGCTACCCCACATCGTCAACTGGACAGATGGCTGTGAGGGGGCTTTCAAGGCGTTGAAAACCGCACTGTGCAACGCCCCTGTGTTGAAAGCAGTCGACAGCAGTCGACCGTTCTTGGTGCAGACCGACGCCAGCGAGTTTGGCCTTGGTGCTGTACTCAGCCAGGTTGACTCGGAGGACCAAGAGCACCCCGTGTTATACCTGAGTCGGAAACTTTTGCCGAGGGAAGTGGCCTACTCCACCATCGAGAAGGAGTGCCTGGCCATAGTCTGGGCCCTGCAGCGCTTGCAGCCCTACTTGTACGGTCACACCTTCACTGTGGTGACCGACCACAACCCTCTGCGCTGGCTAAACGCCATGTGTGGAACCAACGGCAGGTTGCTACGCTGGAGCCTTGCCCTTCAGCAGTTTGACTTCATCATTGAACATAAAACGGGCAAAGAGCATGGGAATGCAGATGGACTCTCCCGCCAGGGTGAACCTACTGAGGTGCCCATGGAGGCATACCGTGGGGTACTGCCTCCCTAGCGCACACCAAAAGGGGGAGGTGTCACGATATGGTATGAAATATCATAAGTAGTTCTCTAGCCTGTGTGGGCTAAGCCCCCCTTCTTGGAGTAACAGTTGTAGCTGCAAATTCCTGGCTTTCCTTCTCAGAGAGTGTGGGGGTTAGAAGTTTTATGGCCGAACGGAATTTACGACTGGCATTTCCTGTGTAAGCCCTTGTCCAGCTAGAACAGGAAAAATGGCTCCAAAAAATCCATGAAAGATTCTTTGTTTAGTTTTTGTTAGATATTAGGCAAACGATTTAAGCTAGAAATACGAAAATATATATTCGTAGTCCCACTCGGTGTAGCTACACATCTCATGAAACACGAGTTTCTAACTCCATCTGGTAAAGAAGTAGGGTTTTCTCTGTAAATATGTATCCCAGATAGGACATATTTGATCTCATTAGAATGCTCACGTTAATCCGAGATGAATTATGGGTTTGGTATGACTCTGTCATGTTTTGTAGTGAAGTTATAGAAATCAGAGAGAATAGTTTAAAGTTTAGGCAGAATGTAGAGAGAGGAGGGTCTGGATAAGCCAGCCTTTCTGTGATGTCACAGCCTTAATGTTTTAAGTGTCTGGCAGGCTCTGAGGAGTCACTTTTTGCTGATTTCTCCTTCTGGACGGCTTTGTCCTATTGTCCTGGAAGAGCTGAGTACATCCCATGGACTGGGATGTATGGAAACTGCACTAGCCTGGATGCCTGCAATGCTTTTAATATGTGAGTGTTATCTTTTCTCATTTATTCCCTTTATGTTATAATTACCCATGTACATATTTGCAATTGTCTCATTTGTAACATCTTTATAAACTATTTTTGATAAAGCACGGCCTAATTATTTTTAAGGGGACATACTATTATATGTTAGTTCAGTTCTCCATGCTCTACACTTACCCAGTCTTCTGAAGTGAAATACGCTACTGTTACTGTGGTGTTGGGTTAGCTTCGGACCCGTTTAATCGAAGCTGGTGGCAGTGAAACCGATAGTGTGCAGACTTTTGGGTTATGTGGTAGCGGCTGCGGCTTTAATAATTATTGTTCCTGCCTGAGTGGGAGTAGTTATCGCGTCGCTGCAGCGTGCCCAATAGCCAGTACATAGCAGGCAGCCTTTCTGGCGACTAATTACCCAGGGTGCAGTACCTAATCTGACCTGAGACTAAGGGGGCGCCAGAGAGCTGCAAGTGTTAAGTGGAACTGTAAGCGGGATATACATAAATCCCTGCAGTTCGTGGTATATAGAAAAGCAGTGGGATACCTAGAATAAGCCCCTGCTGTAAACTAAGAGGTCAATAGCCTTGTGTGTGGTTTTTCATCACATTGTTAGCAGTGGAGGGATAACTAAGATAAGCCCCCCTGCACATGTGATAGCCGTCTGTTGGCCTAAAGTCACCCTGATCCGTGACGTAGGGGTGACGGTCACGGTGTGAATCCTGACCCAGTGGTGACAGCGGTCAGGGGAATCGTGACAACAACCTCTTTCAATATTGAAAATGCTGGACCTGGACATTCAATCTCAGTGGAACAGACTGCCACAAGAGGTGGTGTGTTCTCCTTCAATGGAAGTCTTCAAACAACGGCTGGACACACATCTGTCTGAGATGGTTTAGTGAATCCTGCATTGAGCAGGGGGTTGGACACGATGGCCCTGGAGGTCCCTTCCAACTCTACTTTTCTATGATTCTTTTTCAGCAAATTTTCCATTGTGACTCATCGAAGGAGGTCTCGAATAGGTGACAACTAAATGGCCAGTTAGTGTTCAGAAACGGGGCACGATATATTCTTTACAACTCTCTGAAACCTTTCTATAGTACCTCCCACAAGGACCAATAAAGTCTGGGAACTGTGGTCTTGACTTTTCATAAACAAGTCTTACAACAACTCTTTTCATAAATGAGTCTTATAAACGAGGGACCTCCAGTCTATCAGGCAATAATAGCGTTTTCCAGCTTCCTATTTGGTATGGTTGCGCATTGTTACCTAGTAGTTCAACTTCATGAGAATGAAGTCCTAGTCTAATGGGTACCAATTCTGGTTTTCCATTGAAAAAAATAATACAAATATGCCTGCCCTGACTAACGTGGTCGGATTTAGGTTCTCTAGGTCTATCAGATGAGACAATTCTGAGAGCCACCCTTCATCCATACAGAAAATTGCCGCATTGTTAATTGCATCGTCATTTTTCTTGCTATGATTTTACTCGCAGGACATATCAGTAAGATCGAGTAGGTTATTTATGACATATCCCATAAGAAACAGACCCTAGTCGTCAGTGATTGATTCCAAAATCGCCTCCGAGAAGGGTTGTATTCTGGCAACCACTATTGCATTGGCGGCTGATAGACCTGTTACACCGTGCCTAGAGATTATGGTCGAAAATGGATACATGGATAGATTTGGATCTCCAGTCACTTCCAAGTTTACAATAAAAATACTTTCGCATAAAAATACACTCGGTTCATTTTTCATCATCCTAGAAAGTCTGGTCTGTAGGACATGAATGCATACATTAATGTGAAAAACAGAGCTGGAAGCGGAGGAGAGTTGAGTTACAACACTAAAAAGTCATGCTTTCATTAAAAGGTACAACATTGGTGAATCTGACCCTTTTTTTTCCATCGAAATGCAGTCCAACAGCACACTGTGATTATGAATAGCATTTTTTGCTGAACATCAAGCATGGACAAAAATAAATATTGATGCAACAGATGTTTGAACTTCCTGCATAAAGTTACCATCTATTGGATTTCAATGTCCAAAGAGGTTGAAAATAAAAATAAAAAAAAAGGATTCCTTCCTCTTTGACCAAAAGTTGGATAAGATAAATGCTTTCGACTTGCAGTTCATAATGCATGAACATCGGTGGTCTTCAGGGGCCAATGACACAATTTCCTTTTGCCCGGTTGGAGATGGAGCAGAATCAGAATTTTTTTTTCTTTTTCTGTAAGTCAAGGTCCTATTTCCACTGATAACTTCTGGGAAAGGAAAATGGGACAAGGGGGAAACGGCTCGAGGCAATGGAAGAGCAGGTTTGACACTGACTCATTAGCTTGACTCATTTAATATGGAAATAAATGGTCATTGAATTTGTGTTTTCCTGGGATTCAAAAACGTTCAAGTAGTAGAGACTGTATTTAAAGTGACGACGGTTCTTAGTAATTTTCTTCCTCATTTGTGACATATTAATTTGATAATCCAAAAGAGAGAAATTACCCAAAATTACAGTAAAATATGGTCTTATAGAAGGGTGATCCTTTCAAAGTAGAACACCAATATTCTTGAGATATAAGGGAATAAAAAATCCATAACAGAAAAATTGGCCTCAGTTATGGTGGACTTGTCAAAAAGGGGATTTTTTGGGTTGGTTTAACTGTGATATTTTATATCTACCAGTGACCTCAGTGGCCTTCAATCTTTGCTGGCATTTTATTTAGCTAAAGGACTGAATATTGGTTTGGGAAGATTAGAGGTACTCTGTTTCTTGTGCCATGCATTGCTTTTGAGTTCCAATTCACATTTTTTTCTGACTGCACCACGGCTTGGTTCTCGCCCATTAAATATTTCCATTACCTTTCGGTTGGGTTTATACTATATCTGATGCCTGAGCTACCTCCTCTGCATGCACTAACCCTTCACTTTCCAGTCTAGTAGGAGCATGAGGCACTTGATTATCTTGCAGATTTGGATTTTCCGATTTGGATTCGGAGCAGCACTCGCATCTATTTAGGGTTATCAGGAGCATGGACTGTAAAGCAATTAACCAAAAGTGAAGACTGTGCAAGATCTAGGGAAGGAGTGTACGGCTTACCCACCATCATGGTAGACACATACTAATAGTGGAGTAACACTAGCTGAAACGGCAGTGAAATTCCCCTCCTTTCTCAATCCTGGTGCCCTGTCCCCAGTTATGCCCCAAGGTAAAATCATAAGTTATGAAAAGTGGCTTAATTATTGATGTGGTCAGATCAAGATTTGTTGTTGTGGCACTTCTCCAAAATATCCACTGCAGGGGCATGAGGAGCGCTGTGCATGGTCTGAACAACACCTCTCCGTCCTTTCTTTTGGTGTGGAATGGATCTGCAACAATAACAGGGGTGCTGTGTCCATGTTGCGGTAGGAAGGGGAGGCCACCAAATTGACTCAGGGAGACACCTGCATAGCACAACTAAAGCTAACAAATGGGACTCATAAAATTCTAAACCTAGATTACCAAACTTGTTAATGACGAAACATTTCTAGAATTCGACCTTTTCTTACTTTAGACTCTGCAAAAACTCTTACTGTTTCTCTTATTCATTCTCGTCTGGACTATTGTAACTCTCTACTAATCGGCCTCCCTCTTACCAAACTCTCCTCCTATCTGTCCTGAATGCTGCAACCAGGATCATATTCCTTACCAACCATTATTCCGATGCCTCTACCTTTTGCCAGTCATTACACTGGTTACCCATCCACTCCAGAATCCAGTACAAACTTATTGCCGTCACCCACAAAGCACTCCATGGCTCAGCACCACCCTACATCTCCCTGGTCTCAGCCTACCACCCTACCCGTGCTCTCCGTTCTGCTAATGACCTGAGGATAACTTCCTCAATAATTAGAACCTCCCACTCCCGTCTCCAAGACTTCACATGCTGCGCCAATTTGGAATGCATTACCCAGGTTAATACGATTAATCCCCAATCCCCCCAGTTTTAAGGGTGCCCTAAAAACGCATTTGTTCAGACTGGCCTACCACATCAACGCATTAACCTAACGATCCCTGTGTGGCCCATTCAAAAAACTTAAACCATAATCAAGTTCCTCGCACCCTGTTCTCATACACTTTATGCAGTTAATAGCCCTCTGTGTCTGTACTGTTACATATTTAGGCTGATAACTGGTTCATGCAGCTTTACATGAACACCCGATTCTTACACTATGGTTGGTCCGAACAACGAAAGCAATTGTTACCATCCACCTCTCGTGTCTCCCCTTTTTCCTCATAGTCTGTAAGCTTGCGAGCAGCAGGGCCCTCACTCCTCTTGGTATCTGTTTTGATCTGTGTTTATTGTTATGCTGTAATGTCTATTGTCTGTACAAGTCCCCTCTATAATGTAAAGTGCTGCGGAAAATGTTGGCGCTATATAAATAAAAACTATTATTATTGTAAACTTAGATTGATCCAAAAAGTTGTCTCAAGTTGACTCGGTTCCTTGCTACCTTTATTTCATACATCCTCTGCAACCTAATGATGGACTTGATGGCCACTCAGTAATTGATTATTCCCTCAAACTGTATAAATATTTTCTGATACATTGATCATCTCTAGTTCATATAGCCATTGGTAAAACTACACGCAATTCCTATTTTTCAAGCAATTAGTTGTTCATCAATAGTCCCTTGTCAATAGTTTCTTGGAAGTGTAGCAAATAGTGATGAGCGAGTATACTCGTTGCTTGGATTTTCCCGTGCACGCTTGGGTGATCTCCGAGTATTTGTAACTGCTCGGAGATTTAGTTTTCATCGCGGCAGCTGAATGATTTACAGCTACTAGTCAGGCTGAGTACATGTGGGGGTTGCTAAGGAATCCCCACATGTAATCAAGCAGGCTAGTAGCTGTAAATCATTCAGCTGCCGCGATGAAAACTAAATCTCCGAGCAGTTACAAATACTCGGAGATCACCCAAGCGTGCTCAGGAAAACCTGAGCAATGAGTACACTCGCTCATCACTAGTAGCAAACACTGCTTACAATGCCATAACTTGAAACTCCTGAGCTTCAATGCAAAAATTTGGGACATAACTACTATTTTTATCTTGTACTGATGTCTACAATATGCCCTTAACTGCTTGGTCTATAGCAGTTGGGTGTCCAGAGAGACTTGAAGCTAATGCAGAATATTGTTTGCCTTCTGAATTACTTCTCTGCTTGTTTGGCAAGTTAATATAAAGATGGCTTGCCTCTGGCTATGTTGTCTTTTGGTACATTCCAAGAGCACAGTCAACTGAATGGTCCTTTGACCGTGTTTTTTTTTTAACTTATACTACTGAGATGGCGCTCGCTTGAGTTTATCTGTGACGTAAGATATTTGCTTTCATAATGTCGTGAGGTCAGAAGAACACTGACTCAATTTGTCCTACTTAATAAACCTAATATTTTCATTAATCACACTTCCTGGAACATTTTGAAATCTCAGACCTTGTGGGATTCCTTTATTTATTGATATAATGGACTAATCTGGTAGTATTCCATCAAGTCCTAATCTCCTTGTATATCGGCACTCTTTGTGTTCTCCAGATTTCAACAAACTTATCTCTTGAAGTACAAGATGATCCCGGTTGTGAGAAACTTCTAAACTTTTTTGAAATGGCTGTCATCAAATGACAATCTGAGTTATCGGGATGTATGAAATGTTCTTGGAGTACATGGTGACAGCGCTGCAAAGTATTTATACTAAAGCATCTTCGCTCCTTCACCATAAATCTCAATATTACGTTTATCCTTAGCTATTGTAAATTCTGATCCAAGTCAAGATGTTTCTATTTAAAATTTGTTTTTCGTCAGATTTTTTTTCTGTCATTTTAAGTAGTTTTTAGTAAAGCTTCAAGTTAAAGAGGTTGTCCATTTCTAGGACAACCCCTTGGTAATCAAATGTTTGGCCCGATAAAATAAAAAAAGTTTTACTCACCTCCTGTTTCGGCGCTGTTCCAGCTGTGTCGGCACTTGTGGTCCCGGGACTCCCATGTGGTTGTTATGACACATGAGCCCGGCACCCAGTCAGTGCTGGCATCACTTTGGTCGAATTGAACATGAAGATGACGTCCGGGCTGCAGCTGATCTCTGACTTTTTCTTCATGTTCAGTTCGACAGAAGGCGGGTCAGTGACACCAGCTCTGATTGAGCACTGGGCTCTATGAGGGGGCTACATTATATTCTATGGGTGGGCTGTATTAGATTCTATGGGGGCCTACATTATATTCTATGGGGGCTGTATTAGATTCTATGAGGGCCTACATTATGTTCTATGGGGGGCTGTATTAGATTCTATGGGGACCTACATTATATTCTATGGGGGGCTGTATTAGATTCTATGGGGCCTACATTATATTCTATGGGGGGCTGTATTAGATTCTGTGGGGGCCTACATTATATTCTATGTGGGAGCTGTATTATATTCTGTGGAGGCCTACATATTCTATGGGGGGCTGTATTATGTTCTATGGGGGGCTGTATTATATTTTATGGGAGGGCTGTATTCTATGAGGGGGTTGTATTATATTCTATGGGAGGGTGTATAATATTCTATGGGGGAGCATTGCATCAAACTCTTTGATGGGGCTACATTATATTCTATGAGGAGGTTGGCTGTAATATATTCTCAGGCTACATTATATTCTATGTATTAAATTTATTCTATGTATTAAATGTATTATATTTTATAAGGGAGGATTGCATCATACTCTGAGGGGGCTACATTGTATTCTATGGGGGCTGCGTTATATTCTATGGGGGCTAGATTATATTGTATGGGGGGCTTCATTATACTCTGAGGGGTCTAAATTATATTCTATAGGGGCTGTATTATACTATATGAGGAGGGCTAGATTGTATTCTATGGAGGGGCTACATTATATTCTATGGCAGGCTGCATTATACTCTATGAGGGGGCTACCAAATATTCTATGGAGGGGCTGCATTGTACTATATGTGTGGGCTGCATTATATTTTATGAGGGTTACATTATATTGTATGGCGGGGCTGCATTATACTCTGGGCTACATTATATTCTGTGGGGTGGCTGCATTATACTCTGGGGTGGCTGCATTATACCCTGTGGAGTGGCTGCATTATACTCTGTGGTGGCTGCATTATACTCTGTGGGGTGGCAGCATTATACTATATGTGGGCTGCATAATACTGTATCGAGGACTATGGGGAATACATTGTACTATATGAAGAACTATGGGGTGCATTATACTATAGGAAGTGATTTCTACTACATGGATGAGTATGGTGGTGCATTATACTATATGGAGCACTATGAGGAGTGTATACTATATGGAGGACTGAGGAGTTTATTTTAATAAATGGAAGACTATGAGGAGTGTATTATACTATATGGAGGACTGAGTGTATTTTAATATATGGAAGTCTATGAGGAGTGCATTATTCTATATGGAGGACTGAGGAGTGTATTATACTATGTAAAGGACTATGGTGAGTGTATAATACTATGTGGAGCACTATGAGGCGAGTATTATACTATATGGAGGACTGAGCAGTGTATTGTAATATATGGAGGACTATGAGGAGTGTATTATTCTATATGGAGAATTGAGCAGTGAATTATACTATATGGAGGACTGAGCAGTGAATTATGCTATATGGAGGACTATGGGTAGTGTATAATACTATATGGAGGACTGAGGAGTGCATTTTAATATATGGAGGACTATAGGGAGTGTATTATACTATATGGCGGACTATAGGGAGTGTATTATACTATATGGAGGACTGAGGAGTGTATTATACTATATAGAGGACTATGGAGAGTTTATTATACTATATGGAGGACTATGGGGCACATTATATTATATGGAGGACTATGGAGTTTGCATTTTGCAATATGGAGGACTGTGGTGCACATTATACTACCTGGAGGACTATGGGGTATATTATAGTAAACAAGCAAAATGCTGCATATTCATCGAGTGATTGTTTATGTGGGATCAAAAATCATTGTTCTCAGCAGCACATCGCCCCGTGTGAACCGTAGATGTGCTGCTGATAACATGATACTGTACGGGGACAGATTGATCTAATAGTGATTATTCTGTACCCATCATTCTTTCTCAGTTGGTGTAAAGAGGCCCGGAAACAAAAGTCGAACGACTTCAATATTGACGATCACTCTCGTTTAGCGGCCTGAACTCAGCGCATGTAAATGCAACAGAAATGCTTCTGTGTGATGTGCAATATGTTAGCATTAGGGGCCCCATTTTAAACTTTGGCCTAGGGCCCCAATTTGCTTAAAATTGGCCCTGGGTAGCGCTTCTATCCGTTTTTCAAAGGAGTATCTCCGTCCTCTAAGCTCTGTGCCATTTCCATGACATCAGGTTTAGTAATTCTCTTCTGCTATTTCTTTTTTGACATGTAAATGTATATCCCATATTGTTTTATTCCCATTTTCTATCTTGTTTGTATTTTTATAAACATTGCCTATGTTTCTGGATTAACTCCTTTACCCCCATGGCTTTTTGCACGTTAATGACCATGCCAATTTTTTTTTTATTTCTGACCAGTGTCACTTTATGAGATAATAACTGTGGAACACTTCAACGGAGCCTAGTGATTCTAAGAGAGTTTTTTCATCACATATTGTGCTTCACGATAGTGGAAAAAATGGAAATTTGTTGAAATTTTGAAAATTTTGCAGTTTTCAAACTTAACAATTCCCACATGTCTACTTTATCTCAGCACAATTTTTGAAACATAATTTTTTTGTTAGGAAGCTATAAGGGTTAAAAGTTGACCAGTGATTTCTCATTTTGCCAGCAAAATTTACAAAACCATTTCATTAGGGACCGCATCACATTTGAAGTGACTTTGTGGGGTCTATATGACAGAAAATACCCAAAAGTGACACGCTTCTAAAAACTGCACTCCTAAAGGTGCTAAAAACCCACACTCAAGAAGTTTTTTAACCCTTCAGGTGCTTCACAGGAATTTGTGGAATGTAAAAGGAAAAAATGAACATTTAACTTTTTGTAACAAAAGTTTTACTTTAGACCCATTTTTTTATTTTCACAAGGGTAACAGGAAAAAATTGAGACCAAAATGTGTTGTGCAATTTCTCCTGAGCATTCCGATACCCCACATGTGGGGGAAAACCACTGTTTGGGTACACAGCGGGGCTTGGAGGGGAAGGGGCACCATTTGACTTTTTGAATGTAAAATTTGCTGGAATAATTTGCGGATGCCATGCTGCATTTGGAGAGCCCCTGATGTGCCTAAACAGTGGAAACTAACCACAAGTGACACATTTTGGAAACTAGGCACCTCAGGGAACTTATGTAGATGTGTCGTTAGCACCTTGAACCCCCAGGTGCTTCACAGAAGTTTATAACGTTGAGCCGTGAAAATAAAAAAAAACATTTTCCCCACAAAAATGTTTTTAGCTCAATCTTTTGCATTTTCACAAGTGTAACAAGAGAAATTGCACCATAGAATTTGTTGTGCAGTTTCTCCTGAGTATGCCAATACCTAATATGTGAGGGAAAACTACTGTTTGGGTGCACAGCAGGGCACACGATTGGTGGTGGCAGCTAGTAGTTCCTTTTTGTTACTGTGGAGTTGGCAGTGATCGGGTGTATATATATTCCATGCTTGGAATTGGAGGTGTATATACCATACGCTCACCGTGAGTTCCCCAATAACCAGCCGCGGCCTCGTTTATTCTTCGTTTATCAATTGCCTAATTGCCTTGATGATTGGAGGCAGTGGAATTGGTCTGCTCACTGGTCATTGGTCAATGGGTTGTATCTGATATTGTCGTTCAGCTCCTTTGATGAGATCGTGACTGAGCTGCAATAACTATATTCAACCTGTAGGAAGGATTGGCACTGTTATTGGGAAGAAAGAAGCCATGTTTTTTTTATAATTTTGAATCTTTAAAGTTATTCCAGCTAAACTTTTATGCCAGTGAAGAGCACAGTTTGTGTTGGGATATACTTATAATAATGGGATGATGACAAGTTGAATGTCCTGTTCCTGAACCTGGTACTTGGGGCATTTCACAACTTGTAGGATTCCAACTCTATTAACCCAGCAGATAAAAGTGTAAAGTATATTATAAGGTGTAATAAAAGCATAGTACATCATGTTCTGTTATAGTCAGAGTAGCATGCAAGAAAGACCCCAGGGACTGATGAAAGCCAGCAGTAAAGCCTGATATTTGTATGACACGGATACTGAATACAGTGGTCACAGCTCGTTATGTGCTTTTCTTGCACCTATGGGCTAACACTAGATATTTTTCCTATGTTCAATATGCTGCCAAATTTCTCATTCTGTGCCTGTAAAGTATCAGATTCCTGAACCAAGCCATATATCAATGCCTCTGGTGGGATGTATGGTCGTTTCTATAGATGTATGGCATGGACAAGCTGCAGCCTCAGGAGCTGTGCCCACACCATCTTCATTGGATGCCAGCTGTGACATACAGCTGCCACCTTGCACCAATGGCCAAGATTAAAGTTGGTTCTGTTCCCTACTTTTTAGACCCCTAAGATGCCTAAGTAAATATAGAACATGGCATGCTAGTGGTTTTACTAAAGGAGGAGACTTTTTTTTTGTAAGCCAATAGATGACCCTTCGACACCCCCAGGTCTGCCATACATGAACTTTCATACTGGCCATCACCTCTCCTACTTTGTTAACCCGTCCTGGTTGGAAGCAAAACAAAAAACAGCGTACCTTTTTGTATAAGTGTGATGTGTCGGTGCACATGTACGCTGTGGTCATGAACAGCCAATGCATAAAACACTGCAGCAAGTTTCTAAAAAAAACATAGGGTGCCTAGTTGACATTTTTTATCAAAAAAGTATAAAATACACCCCCTGTGACAAGATGTACCCAAACAAGATGGTCCATATCTCTAGTAACTGAACTCGCCTTTTGCTTCAGTTTCTTAAACTCGGTACATCCGGGGATGTGGTTAGCTTCTTGGGCGTTGGCCTTCATCTACTCAACTTTCCGCAGGTGGGTGTTGAACACCATCAGACAGAGGTCCAGCTCTGTCCTCATCTATTTTGAGGCCTGCTGGCATATAGCGAGGGGAAATACTACAGTCAGGGACCATCCCGATTGGTTACACCTTGTTGTGGTTGGTTGCATGGCTTGTATGCTTTTTTGAAAATAGCAAATAATTTGGATTCTGGTGAGTTTGAACTTTGTCTTAATTTTAAAGCAAATTCTGTTCATCTCAAGCTATAATAGTAGCCGCTAGATCTGTATTAGCATATTTACCATGTAGTACAGGACAAGATGATCATACATGTGTTATCACCATATTCTAGCACCAATCCAACCTCCAAGTTTCATGAAAGACCCTATTTCTATGACCATAGTATACTGTATACCTTCATATGCTTCAGACTTTTCTCCTAAAAAAAAACATTGGCTGTATAGGTTGGGGCAGAATAAGCAGAGTCATTTCGTTATAATTCGAGAGCAGATAAGTTAGTGACAGCACCTTTGTACTGCTGGGAGGCCTTAATAAGGCAGAATAGTAACACTATACATATAGATAAGGCTCTGTATGCATCTCCCCTATCACTCCTTGATTTCTGGGGAGAATGTTATATATTTTTTTATCCTGCCTGGAAACTATAACGACTTTTCTTTATAATTTAATTCCTATTCATTGCAGCTGCCATAAAGAGCCCTATGAGGAAGAAAGTTTATATCTCATATATATGGCTGCCCATCAAGAAAGTTTTTTAAAGTTTTAAATAAATAGCTAAAACATTTAATGAAAAAAGATATTCTTTTTAATTATTATCTAAGATGGACATAAAAAAAAAGTTCTTATTTAAGAAATACCAAATATTTCCATTAGCGATACAAGGTAAAAAAAAATCATTAACACAGATGTTCTTGTAAACTGATGAAATGACAGCTAAAATGCGCCGGTGAGTCACTAAGAAGGAGTGAAGTCATTGAAGTTCTCCGCTCCTCTGCTTATCGTGCTGCTTCTCATGCCAGACTACTGTAAGTTATGAGCATTACTCACGACTCTGCTCTTCGCCCTCATAAATGGATAAGATCCTGACCATCAGCGGGCTGTTCTTTACCATTCCCAGATAGAATTTGTCAAAGAGAAGCCTCCTTATCTCCCATCCCTGCAGTGAATGTTGTTCCATGCAGTGTTAATTAGGCTGTAGATCATTGCAATACAAGATGTTAAGCAGGCACTGGCGGCCATACATGGTCATTATAACAGTGCCAAAAAGTGAGTAATAGCAAATGTATCTCTTCGCTTAAATATTGAATCCTAGAAATACAAAAATGGACATTTGTCAGTATATTTATTTCATGGTGGTAGATGAACCTATAAATGGTTGTTATACAAAATATAACTACTCCGTTACTCCCAGATTAACAGATGAATTGTCACGACCCAACAGGGGTTGGTCCAGCGGACGGCACAACACACACACAATGGTATGGAAAAAGGGGGAGAAGGCCCTAACAATAGGGAACGATGGATGGGGCACCTCCTAACACAGCTTGTGCCTATCCCTAAACTCCACTAACACCCTATGAGGGTCCTTCCCCCCCGCCACCATCACGTACTTAATCCTTAGTTGTCACCTCACTATACACTGGCTAGTGTACTGGCCGGCAAGGACTCTAGCCTCACCACTGCAGATGGTATAAACACAGGGCGTAGTAACAAGCACAAGACAAACGAGGAAAGGTACAACAAAAAACTTAGCTCAAGCTTCTACAGCAAATTCCACACAGCAGAGGATACGGAACCAGGACCTCAAGCCGCTGATACACAGATGGCACCAGAAAGCTCCCAACTCCTTGGCTGGTCTCTAAAGAAAAACTCTATCACCAACAGTTACCCGATGCATCAAATGACTATTTAAAAGATGGTGGGAGAGATCACTACACAGATCAGCTGACCAGCAACAAGGCAGCACATTAACCCTTGCTGACCAAAAGTAAAAACCAAGTTTAAATTAAAGCAGAATCAGAGCTGTCATGACTCCGAAAAATTAGTCGTGACATAGATCCTTTCTTACCTTAGCTCTTGGCCCAACATATCTCTGGATGAGTGGTGAAAAATAGCCAGCTTGGAAAAAAACCATGATTTTATGATACTTTCTGAGGAGATGTTTAAGCTAGATGTGACCATTCAGTAGTCTTCATATGACTTGCGGCTTGTGCAGGGTTTTGGTTCTACGTCACGATATTGCATTGTAATCCTTAGTCAAATTCGAGGTGGGCACATCTGTAGTTGCCACCAAATGTGGGTGAAATATAATTCATGAACACAAAATATATTGGACTTTGTTTGATTGTACTGACAAAAGGCTTTTGATCTTTTTTTTTAGGAGTAAAGTATAGAAGAGCCTTGATTTTGAAATTATTTTACGCAAAATGAGGTTTTGGAAAAAGAATCCTTAAAAGTAACTAATACTTCCATGCAACTTTTCAGAATGAGCAGAATGGGGATTAACAATACTTTTCACCACTTATATCCTTCATTTCACTAGTTTTACCCTTTGCAGTCTCTTTTTGTTAATTTGCAATTGTCTCTGAGCTAGTGGGTGAAGACTAGCTGCAAGGACTAGAGATGAGCGGACGTGCTCAAATACGGTGTTATCCGAGCATTTTTCGGTCTTCAGCGTGCTTGAATAATATGTTCTAACAAACAGGCAATCCCTGCATGTGTTGCGGTTGCCGAACAGACGCAAGACATGCAGGTGCGGAGATTTGAACATATTATTCGAGCACGCCGTAGACACTCAGCACCCGAGCATGCTTGGATAACACCTTATTTCGGCACATTTGCTCATCAGTAACAAGATGTCTCCCATACACTGCACAGCACACAGGTATTCATTCCTTTTCTTAGCACATATAGAGAAGCTGCAGTAGCACAGAGGACATTATACAGCAGTATTGAGCATTGTAAATGTGAATCCAGCTGTGGAGTGAGGTTAGAACATTCATAGCATTTTTTCTTTCTCTTCTTGCTTTCTCTTTACCCTTTTCAATATAGTAATAGTATAATAAGTGTAATCTGACATGACAGTGAGCTGGTAGTCCATCTGGTCTTGAGCAAGATTGAGTTGAACTGTTTGGGGTTTTTATTTTTCAAAGTGGATTATGTTTAGAGGAGAGAGTGGCTAATAAGTCGGGGATGAAGCTTATTTTTTTATAAGATATATTACACAATTTCGAATATTCACTTGTAATGTTGATTTGTACAAAGTTTATTGATAGTACAGTTCCTTTTTAATACTCTCCTAAAAAACAGGAAAGATCCTTGGGTTGGAGGTCGAGCAGCTTGTGGATCTCAATGGCAGGTATTCACATATGACCAATCAAAAAGTAAGGGAGGAAACATAGATAACGTGATAGCAAAGTAAAAAACCATTCCCATGAATAAAATCAAGTTACGCAATAGATTGGGGTGAAAATGTCAAGGAACGGTTCCTAAGGCTCCTGAAGTTTGGAGGGAACATGGAACCCACCACTTTGGTAATGTCTTACTGAAAAGTCCAAACTCACCTTGTCCTGAACTTAGTAAGGACTTCAACTTCTCAATACAATATCACAAAATGCTAGTAAAATCCTCAGTGGGCTGCAAGTCTCAACATCTCCAGACAGAAATTCTGGTCATCTAACACCACTCGTCTCAAGGCATGTCGAGCCAAGAGCAAAGGTAAGGAAGAACACAACTGCACTAGGAAAAAAATCATTGATACTCGTGAACATAGATAGGCTAGAATATTAATTGCTGACCTGCTATGTTTAGGTAGTCATCAGAAATTACCATATTTTACGGAGTATAAGGTACACTTTTTCCCCAAAACATTTGTGATGGAAATGGGGGGTGCATCTTAAAGCCAAATGCAGCTCACCGGGGGGTTGCGGCAGTGGTGGAGCGGGATCACAGGAGGCAGGGTCCCCTCCTCAAGAGACAGCGGCTACAGAAGCGGTGCGATGCAGTGAGCCCGATGTGGACAGTGAGACAGAGTGCAGTACATTGCTTTCCCAGCCATTTTCTTAATGCCATGGGCTGCCAGAGGCGGGGCATATGCAGACTGGGATCTCGGCCCAGCCAAGATCTGAGTCTGCGCAAGCGTCGCCTCCAGCGGCCATCTTCCTGAAGCCGTGGGCTGGACCGAGATCCCAGTCTGCACATGCACCGCCACCAGTGGCCCAAGGCTTCAGGAAAATGGCTGCCAGGAAAGCTATGCACTCCGCTCTGCCTCACCACCAACACCAGGCCTGCAGCATCGCACCGCTGGGGCACCCACTTCTACCCAGGACCCGCAGTATTGCACCACTGGAGCACCCACTTCCAACACCCAAGGCCCATAGCATTTCCCCACTTCTGCCACCACTGGTTGCCTGAAGAAGGGGACATGCCTCCTGTGACCATGGTCCACCACCACCCAGGTAAGATACCTTAAATTTGGACTATAAGAAGGACCCTCATCTGAATCAAATCAGAATCTCTTTTTTGCTATTTTCCTCCCAAAAAAATTCTGGTGCGTCTTGTAGTCCGAAAAATACGGTAGCTACACTGTGGTGGTTGACAGTATTAATTCTGCGTTGCACTGTCCATTACAGGCTGAAGAAGGATTGAAGTAAAAATCTGTCAGTGATCTTGTTAAGATGGGAATAACTTCCTTCTTCTCTGCTCCTCTCAGCTGATTTATAGCCACAAATTTCAGCTCAACTTTTATGTTGTCATAAACAAGCTGCAACAACCTGAAAAGACGGAAGATAAAAGTTACAAACTCACAGATGGATCCTCAGATAACTCATTCTGTGGTCTGCAGTAGACGGTGCAGCATGAGGATATACAGTCATGGCCAAAAGTATTGACACCCCTGCAATTCTGTCAGATAATACTCATTTTCTTCCTGAAAATGATTGCAAACACAAATTATTTGGTATTATTATCTTCATTTAATTTGTCTTAAATGAAAAAACACAAAAGAGAATGAAGCAAAAAGCAAAACATTGATCATTTCACACAAACCTCCAAAAATGGGCCAGAAAAAAGTATTGGCACCCTCAGCCTAATACTTGGCTGCACAACCTTTAGCCAAATAACTGCGACCAACCGCTTCCGGTAAACATCAATGAGTTTCTTACAATGCTCTGCTGGAATTTTAGACCATTCTTCTTTGGCAAACTGCTCCAGGTCCCTGATATTTGAAGGCTGCCTTCTCCAAACTGCCATTTTTAGATCTCTCCACAGGTGATCTATGGGATTCAGGTCTGGACTCATTGCTGGCCACCTTAGAAGTCTCCAGTGATTTCTCTCAAACCATTTTCTAGTGCTTTTTGAAGTGTGTTTTGGGTCATTGTCCTGCTGGAAGACCCATGACCTCTGAGGGAGACCCAACTTTCTCACACTGGGCCCTACATTATGCTGCAAAATTTGTTGGTAGTCTTCAGACTTCATAAAGCCATGCACACGGTCAAGCAGTCCAGCACCAGAAAACCCCAAAACATCAGGGAACCTCCGCCATGTTTGACTGTAGGGACCATGTTCTTTTCTTTGAATGCCTCTTTTTTTCTCCTGTAAACTCTATGTTGATGCCTTTGCCCAAAAAGCTCTACTTTTGTCTCATCTGACCAGAGAACATTCTTCCAAAACGTTTTAGGCTTTTCAGGTAAGTTTTGGCAAACACCAGCCTGGCTTTTTTATGTCTTGGGGTAAGAAGTGGGGTCTTCCTGGGTCTCCTACCATCCTGTCCCTTTTCATTCAGACGCTGACGGGTTGACACTGTTGTACCCTCAGACTGCAGGGCAGCTTGAACTTGTTTGGATGCTAGTCTAGGTTCTTTATCCAACATCCGCACAATCTTGCGTTGAAATCTCTTGTCAATTTTTCTTTTCCGTCCACATCTAGGGAGGTTAGCCACTGTGCCATGGGCTTTAAACTTGTTGATAACACTGCCCACGGTAGAAACAGGAACATTCAGGTCTTTGGAGATGGACTTGTAGCCTTGAGATTGCTCATGCTTCCTCACAATTTGGTTTCTCAAGTCCTCAGACAGTTCTTTGGTCTTCTTTCTTTTCTCCATGCTCAATGTGGTAATAATAATAAATAATAATCTTTATTTTTATATAGCGCTAACATATTACGCAGCGCTTTACAGTTTGCACACATTATCATCGCTGTCCCCGATGGGGCTCACAATCTAAATTCCCTATCAGTATGTCTTTGGAATGTGGGAGGAAACCGGAGTGCCCGGAGGAAACCCACGCAAACACGGAGAGAACATACAAACTCTTTGCAGATGTTGTCCAAGGTGGGACTCCAGCGCTGCAAGGCTGCTGTGCTAACCACTGCGCCACTGTGCTGCCCTGTGTGGTACACACAAGGACACAGGACAGAGGTTGAGTCAACTTTAATCCATGTCAACTGGCTGCAAGTGTGATTTAGTTATTGCCAACACCTGTTAGGTGCCACAGGTAAGTTACAGGTGCTGTTAATTACACAAATTAGAGAAGCATCACATGATTTTTCGAACAGTGCCAATACTTTTGTCCACCCCCTTTTTTATGTTTGGTGTGGAATTATATCCAGTTTGGCTTTAGGACAATTCTTTTTGTGTTTTTTCATTTAAGACAAATTAAATGAAGATAATAATACCAAAGAATTTGTGTTTGCAATCATTTTCAGGAAGAAAATGAGTATTATCTGACAGAATTGCAGGGGTGTAAATACTTTTGGCCATGACTGTAGAAGGCAAACAATGCAAAATCTTTTCTGAAATCCATTTTCAAAAATGACTTTTAGCCAAAAATACATGTATTTTAGTCAAAGAAAATTGCCCCCTAAGGTTTCCATGCCCTTTAAGTTCGGATAATCTTTTGTTTCGTGAAATACATTAGTCTAGTAGGCTGAAGGTTCAGAAAACTCAGAGAAGTCTGTAGCATATAGGCTTACACACAAGGTACAACAGTATTTAGGTGTCGATGTTATGGGCTCACCTGGTGAGATGGATTTGCTAGGCCATAGGTCTGAGTGAGCAATACAGACCGGAGGTGTTGATTCAGAAATGTTGGATTTGCTTGACTGTTCGTAGAACAGTAGAGCTAAGTCATGTAAATGGGCAGGCACCTGGATGAAGCGGACGTGAGTGTGCAGATAGCACTTTGTAACAGCAGCGTCGTATAGGTGAACAGGTATCCTGATGTGAAGCCGAGAGGACAGACAGCACATAGGAATAGCAGAGCCGAGTCAGCAGGTAGGCAACTTGAAGTAGCAGAGCTGAGAGCAGTGACGACACTCAGAAACAGCAGAACTGAGTGGGTACACAGACACTTTGACATAGTACGGACGAACGTATGGACAACACCCAGGAACAGCAGAACTGAATTAGTTATGTGGCTAAGAAGGTCTAGGCATGTGGTAGCTGCCAACCCAAATACTAGTAATAGTAACCTGATGGGCGCTAGTACAGAGGAAGCTGGCCATCGTGGAGGAAGACTTGAGCTGGGACAGAGGAGCGACACATATCAAGAACAAAAGAGTATTTATTAGCTGCCTCTATTGAAATGAATGGAATCCATATCAGAACCTGCTCAGTGGCCAAAGACTTCTCCCCAGGGTCCCTGGACAAATGAAATATCATTCATTTAATGCTCGCGGACACTACATCTTAAAAAAATATATGGAGCATTATTTTGCTTTGGTAATCCATAAAGTAGGCCACTCTAAACTGGTGCCCAAGGAGGCTGCCAACTATGCCTACAAAACGTTCCGACCCTGAGGATCGCAGTTCTTTAATTTCCATCTATGTGTCCCTTGCGTTTACTCAACCGACTTTAAATGTTAATATTGAAATATCCGTAATGAAGTAAAGCATACAACTGAGGTAATGATAATAAAAAAAACGATATTTATAAAATCTAATTGTTTTACATTTATGGACAATAAATTTAAAACATTTTTGGAAGAGTTTTTCAGACAGGGAGCTCAGCAGTAGTCCTCTGCGTCCTTCTGCCAGTAAAATATTTTTGGACTTAAAAATAGTTTTTGATGCAAGAGAAAGTAATGTGATGTTACCGCTCATCAAGTCCATAGTTACACCTCATCTTCTGTGTGAAATATCGTTCCAGGCATTCCAAAAAGAACACGATGAAACTTAAAATAAGTAGGAGCAGATCAACAAATTTAGTAGAAGATTTACGAGAAACTAAGATGGGGTTATGAGAAAATGCTCTCAATAGTCTCTAGCAATACATCCAAGCTTAAATTATACAGTTGGTTCTTATACTTTATCGGAATGTCACAAGTGAAAAAACACATGCTCCAAAACAGTGTGGAATATAAAAAATACCAAATAACGGATCGAGAGGCAACTAGATAAAAACTAAAGACGACAACTGCCCCATGGAAAACTAAGGTAGGGTTATAAGAGAAGGTTACCAATATTCTTTTGCAAGTCATCTAAGCTTAAAACATAAAGATGGTTCTTATACTCTATTGGAATGTCACAAGTGAAAAAACACATCCTCCAAAACATTAAAAAAAAACAAATTACGGATCGAGAGGCAACTAGATAAAACTAAAGACGACCACTCCCCTGCGGAAAACTAAGGTAGGGTTATAAGAGAAGGTTACCAATATTCTTTTGCAAATCATCTAAGCCTAAAACATAAAGATGGTTCTTATGCTCTATTGGAATGTCACAAGCGAAAAAAGACATCCTCCAAAACATAAAAAAAAACAAATTACGGATCGAGAGGAAACTAGATAAAACTAAAGACGACCACTCCCCTGCGGAAAACTAAGGTAGGGTTATAAGATATGGTTCCCCATATTCTTTTGCAATTCACCTAAGCTTAGAACATAAAGACGGTTCTTATACTCTATTGAGATGTCACAAATGAAAAAACACATGCTCCAAAATAGTATGGAACATAAAAAAGGCCAAATCACAAAGAAGAAGAGAACTAGACCGCATTAAAGATGATCACGGCACTATGGAAAACTAAGGTAGGGTTATAAAAAAGGGCTTCCAATATTGTTTAGCAATATAGCTAAGCTTAAAGCATAAAGACGGTTCTTGAACTCTTATCTGTCAACAAGTAAAAACATACATGCTCCCAAAACAGTATGGAATATAAAAAAGGCCAAATGATGAATCTGGAGAAAACTTGATCACGTTAAAGATGATCACTGCACTAAGGAAAACCAAGGCTTCCAATATTCTTTAGCAATAGGTCCAAGCTTAAAACAGAAAAACAGTTCTTATAGTCTATCGGTGTGTCACAAGCGAAGAAACACATGCTCCAAAACAGTATGTCATATAAAAAAGGCCAAATTATAAATGAAGAGGCAACTAGACCAAACTAAAGACGATCTCAGCCCTAGGAAAACTAAGATAGAGTTGTGAGAAAAGGCTCCTAATATTCTTTATCAATTCCTCCAAACTTTAAAATATAACGCTGATTCTTAAACTTTATCACCGTATCACAAGTGAAAAAACACATATTCCAAAACAGTATGTAAATATATAAAAAAAGGCAAGATACGGAAAATTGACCAAAGTTGGAAAATTGGGGAAAATAATAAATGATTCATTACTCACCGGAAAATATTTCCCGCATTTCAGCACTACCTACCGGTCTTCGTTTTCCGTGCTATGATGATGTCGTCCTCGATGACATGCACCGCTGGGACCAGTGACTGACTGCAGAGGTCATATAGGTAGTCAAGAATATCTTTACTGTAGGGCATCCATAGGTTTAAGAGGTTTGTTTGTGGGTGACTTCATCAAATTTTCCTGCAACCTGGTCCCCCCTTACAATGAAAAGCGTTTTATTCCCGGGGAACGCTTGCGCCACTTCAGAGCACAGAATCATAAATCCAACTGTCCCATTTTCTACAGTATTTCCCGCTAAACAGACTTCAAAGGTATGTGGGTGATGAAAATGTGTTGTAAAGTAGACATTACTTTGAGGCTTTATGGGTGAATTAATATAGGGCTTAACCTCTTCCCGACATCTACAGTACTTACACCTCACAAGTTGAGTGTTGGTGCATGGAGCGGGCTCAGAAGCTGAGCCCGCTGCTTATTCTTGGTGTATTGGCTGTGGTATACAGCCAGCATCTTCCGCTAACATCACTGACAGTGTATTTCAAGGTTCACAATCCCCCTTTCGTACCAATTTGGATCGTTCTTTGTCAACCCTCCCAGCCTTCTGTCACTGCCATCTTTGTGCTCCTTGCAATGTATAGTACAAGCGATCAAAGTTAAGTTAAAGTCCCCTAAGTAAATGTAGACAAAAAAAGTTTTAAAAAATGATGAGCAAAATAAAAAAGAAACCAAAAATTTATCAAAATTCCAGAATTGCCATATTTCGATTGCCACACTCAAAAAAAACAATCAAAACATTGTATGTACTAAAAAATGATACTAATGATTACCAATGAAAAACTGCCCCATCGATGGAAAAATAAAAAGATACAGACCTCAGAAAATCAAGACAGAAATCCCACAGTTTTTTTGGGAAATTTCCATTTTTAACCGTTAAAATAATAAAAAATAAAACATACAAGTTTGGCATCGCTGCAGTTATAGTCACCAAAATAATCCTGTTGCCAGGTCATTTTTACCACATTTATCCAAAATCCAAAAAATAATGGCAGAAATGCAATTAAATTTTTCTCTCATTATTCATTATATTACATGGCGTCATTCAAAACTACAACTCCTCTACGAAAAAAACAAGTCCTCATATGACAGCGTAGATGGAGAATAGTTAAGTTTTGGAAGTAGGGTGAGAAAAAAGAAAATACAAAAATGAAAATTGACCATGGTAGGATGGAGTAAAAACAAAATGTCTTCTTGCTTCTGACCATTTCAGTGTCAACGCCAGGGTCTAAGGTGTAACGTTTCTCCTTGTGGTGAGTGACAAGCAAAACCTGGCATGTCAGAGTGAGGAGACTTTTAAAAAATTAAATATCCTCTCTGTAGAGACAACTTGCATATTTAATTTTCCAAAGGAGCATACATGGCTTATAAGTCTCCTCCCTCTGACATGCCAGGCTTGGATTGTCACTCTCCACAAGGAGATACTTTACCCCATAAAACCCAGTCCAGAGCCTGTCATTCCGCAAAATCAGATCTCAGGTTTTGCCCTGACGCGGGGTGGCAGTACCCCAAAACACAGTGTCTGCAAATTTGAGATTCTGGTTTGGCTTTTATCCTAAGGCTCGTTAACCCTTTCACGACATGCACCGTACTATTACTGCGCATGCCGTGTCACCCCCAGACTATCACCGCCGGAGCCCACATCAAAGTCGCGACATGTCAGCTGTTTTGTGCAGCTGACATGTGCGCGCAATAGCGGCGGGTGAAATCGCTATTTACCCGCCGCTATTAACCTATTAAATGCCGCTCTCAAATGCAGACAGTGGCATTTAACCGGCGCGGCCGGAAATGATGTCATCCGTCACATGATCGGGGGTCGGCGATGCATCAGGAAGGTAACCATAGAGGTCCTTGAGACCTCTATGGTTACTGATGCCGGCCTGCTGTGAGCGCCACCCTGTGTTCGGCGCTCACAGCACACCTGCATTTCAGCTACATAGCAGCGATCTGATGATCGCTGATATGTACCAGAGCCGATCAGGCTATGCCAGCTTCTAGCCTCCCATGGAGGCTATTGAAGCATGGCACAAGTAAAGAAAAAATGTTTTTAAAAATATGAAAAAAATATAAAAAATATAAAAGTTTAAATCACCCCCCTTTCGCCCCATCCTAAATAAAACAATTAAAAAAAAAAAACCTACACGTATTTGGTATCGCCGCGTTCAGAATCGCCCGATCTATCAATAAAAAAAAAGCATTAACCTGATCGCTAAACAGCGTAGCGAGAAAAAATCCGAAACGCCAGAATTACGTTTTTTTGGTCTCCGCGACATTACATTAAAATGCAATAACAGGCGATCAAAAGAACGTATCTGCACCAAAATGGTATCATTAAAAACGTCAGCTCGGCACGCAAAAAATAAGCCCTCACCCGACCCCAGATAACGAAAAATGGAGACGCTTCAGGTATCGGAAAATGTCACTTTTTTTTTTTTAAGAAAAGTTTTGAATTTTTTTTCACCACTTGGATAAAAAATAACCTAGTCATGTTAGATGTCTATGAACTCGTAATGACCTGGAGAATCATAATGGCAGGTTAGTTTTAGCATTTAATAAACCTAGCAAAAAAGCCAAACAAAAAACAAGTGTGGCATTGCACTTTTTTTGCAATTTCACCGCACTTGGAATTTTTTTCCCGTTTTCTAGTAAAAGGCATGGTAAAACCAATGATGTCGTTCAAAAGTACAACTCATCCCACAAAAATAAGCCCTCACATGACCATATTGATGGAAAAAAAAAGTTATGGCTCTGGGAAGGAGGGAAGCGAAAAACGAAAACACAAAAACGAAAAAGGGCCGCGACTTGAAGGGGTTAAAGAGTCGATATTGACTTTTAGGATCTCTGCCTCAAATAGTAGGTGCTAGAGTTCCAGTCCTCTTCCTACAATTTGTATATTTAATTTTTCAGAGGAGCATGCATGGCTTATAAGTCTTCTCACTCTGACATGCCAGGCTTGGCTTGCCACTCTCTACAAGGAGAAACATTACCCCTTAGACCCTAGTGTCTTAGACCCTTGCTCACTTTATTACGTGGCACTCTCGTTCTTTTCGTGACACTTTTCGATTCATCCAAAATGTTAGTTTTTCTACATCCAGTCCTCCCATGTTGTTTTTCCGAGTTATGTGCCTAATTTTTTCAGATGGGAAGTTTCTTATTTTAATTTCTTCTTTTTTATTCAATTGAAATTGCTCTCTGGCTTTGACCGATCATTTTTAATACATTTACGGAGATTATTGTTAAGTATCTTTAATTGGATGGAAATTAATTCCGCTTTTTAGATGGAAATAGAAGACATGTGGGCCAAATTAGCATCGAAATAAATACATAAATGGAAAGTGGGGGGGGGGGGGATAAAAAATTGCAGATAACACTTGCTAAGCCGCGGTGCGGAGTACATTTAATCTGAAGCCTCTCCGCCGTGTATAAATGATTATGTCATAACATTTGTCTTCAATTACTGTTCCCTTTCCAATAGTTTGACTCATTGCATGTTTGGTTAACCACAAAACATGTACTACAAGATTTGCAGTATAGATTCCTTCTCACATCTAAGTAAGAAAACATTAGTCCCCCGAGCTCCCGAAAAAAGTTTTACACCGGCTAATTATTATTATTTTTTTTCCAATCAACGGGTAAAAAAAGCTTCATTGATCGTTTCAAAAACGGGTGAATGCCGGCGGAGGTTACTCCTTCGCATCGGAATAACTTTTGAACTCCGGTCTTCGCAAAGTGCATCGTTAAATTTAATCATGGGTCCATGGAATTTTCCCACTGCTCAGTTTTCACTCGGCATAATTATTTTTGATGACAGATTAACAAAGGAATTCCGTGTTTACAAATTTTTAGTTTCCATGTATTTCAGAAAAAAAAAAAAAAAAACGAAAGTAAATCTTCATATTAAAAAAAGACCATGAGAAATTCCACTGTAAGATTAATATGTTTACATCACCGGAGAGTGACTGCTAATGTTACGTGATGGCTTTTTATCATCTCGCCCGGGGGAGAAGAAGAGCAGCTACTATGACTTTTATCACAACATTTTTACGTGGCTTTACATCGAGAAAGCAGAAGATTGACATTGAGCTCTCCGCTGGAATCATTTGTCTACCACTCGTCTTGTAATTAATTATGGGTAACATTCCCCCCGTGTTTTTATAATCAGCTCAGATCGATCTAGAAGGGATCCTGACGATGATCAATTCCACTTTTAGGTAGAGAAATATCAAAAGAAGAATAGGTAGCGTAAAAAACTTTCATTGAGCACTTTTTTCTTCTTCTTTGACAGCTAGAAATACCATCACTTGCCAGATTGAAACATATTCTTGCCAAAATGAGATCAAACTTTTTTGTGGGGAAAGGAAGCGACCCTGTAATTAGGAAGATCATGGGAAGGTTCTCCGACGGCCGTCCTCCAACTTTGCTTTCTATAGCTGGCACCGATAAGGAGACTAGAATTGCTGTTTGCAAGTTGGAAACAATGTTCTATAATTATATATATTGTGGTCCAAACTTTCCAGTTTCAGCAGGACCAGCGGAACCTTTAATGGGCCTTTGAGTATCCCCGCTTTTGGACATGTTGAATTTCAGCATGCCCAATCATTTTATACTAGCTCATTCAAAGACAAATCCAGTAATACCTTTACATGGCCAGTCCGTTCCTCCGTTACTGAGAAACCAGCCTTTAAATTAATATGTAAATGAGGCTGAAGAGCTATGGTAGATCTGAAACCTCTGTCGCTCCAGCTCTATTCCCTATCGGGCGCCAACTTCTCCTGCTCGACTGAAAGCCTCTGTTGTGTGTGAGGAGCCATCAGTCAAGCAGGGGGATGCAGCGCTGGGCAGGGAATAGAGCTGGAGCGACAGAGGCTTCAGATCTTCAAATAGCTCTGCAGCATCATTTCAATATCAATTTCTGGTTTCTCAGTTACAGAGGGCTGACTGTAAAGGTATTGCTGGACTATTCTTTGAAAAAGGTACATGCACATATAGATTTTTGGGAGGGTGGGGTGAAATATAATTTAATGTACGAAGTCTGACAAATGATTATACTTTGAAACAGTGTACATCATGCTGTAGAAATGTTGGGTTTTGATGTACATTTTTTTTAGTTTTTTTTTATTTTATGAATGCAGATCCTGTGCAGACCTATGTGTCTCCATGGCTACAGACTACAAACAAACCCTTGCGTAGTCGGAGCCCGCAGTTATGTGTTTCTCTCTTTCATCTATCTGCTTTTTCTACTCTCTGTAGTTTAGCTAGACAAGCAGTATGTGAAATCAGCTCAGGAGCTGGAGACACAAAACTGTAGAACTGTTTTAACTCTTTGTTAAGTTAATTCTTTTTTTTAAATTAAATTTGAAAAGTAGCAATAACGGTTTATCCTGTGTATTTCACGTCTTGGTTTTCTTTCCACAAAGAACTCAATTTAAAGTTTCTTTAAGCTAAAAATAATCTGACGCTGTTCCTCAAAAATGTGTTCGTTTTCAAGCAATTATAAACACAGCAACATTTTTTTTGGCTAAAAAACAGGATATTCCCGTATATGTATCAGTTTCTTAATGGCGACCACGATTTGCTGTTTATTAAAGCTGACATTAATTTATACAGGCGGCCGCAGCGCCAAGTTTTGTTTTCCCTTTCAAATCATGAAAAACACTGTCAGCGCGCCAGATGATTCTGTGATAGAGCCGTGCGCTGACAGTGCGCTTGCTTTTGCCTAAACAAATGGGGGGTGGCGGGAACAATTCACAGAATCTGCCGCATTTCCACTCATTTTACCTTGAACATCAGCAATTTATGTTTATTGCAGGGACAAAACTTTGGAGCCAAAATTGAAATAAAGTTACATCATACAGATTCAATAACTAAAAAAAAGAACACAGAACTCCGAATCCCCTGCTTAAACATGTCTAGAATTTTTTTTCTACTGTTCTACTTCATTAGCATTCTGACAGCACTATTGGATCTGGAACTTCCTTAAAGTAAAGCTTTTACTTTTCATTATACATATTTTTATAGGAATCACAGCTCAATTTTTCTGATACAAAGCCCCTACTTGGACATAGATTTAAAGTTTTTTGTATTTTTGACAAAGACGGGTATTGCTTGCCTTATGCCCTATAAAAAGTTCAAGCTGCTTTTGGTGCATATATCAGTCTAATATGTCCAGAAGCTATACCGATTATCATGCTCTGTAATTCGACATCCACTCCAGTTGGTTCTTTATTGACATTCTGTTGGCACTATAGGAGTCAGAGCTTTCGTTCCATCATTTTTCAGCATGTATTGATCTTGCTATTGGCCATTGGTTTGCCTGTCCTGAACTGAAAACCTGCCATACAGAAAAGCAGGACAAAGGGCCAACTCCCCTTCTTGTAGAGAAACTAAAGCCCACCCCCCAATTGTTGCAGTGAAACTAAGACCCACCCTCACTTCCTGTAGAGAAAACTAAGACACGCCCTCACTTCCTGTAGAGAAACTAAAACCGACCCACACTTCCTGTAGAGAAACTAAGACACGCCCTCACTTCCTGTAGAGAAACTTAAACCCACACTTCCTGTAGAGAATCTAAGACACTCTTTCATTTCCTGTAGAGAAACTAAGACACGCCCTCACTTCCTGTAGAGAAACTAAGACACTCCCTCATTTCCTGTAGAGAAACTAAGACACGCCCTCACTTCCGACTAGGGAGCGTTTAGGAGCTAACTGCATAATGTTTAGATACTGGGGACATAAAAAAGGGCACAGTATAAATATGGAGAGGGGGCAGCATGAAATGGGTACAAAGTATGGAGAGAAGCTTGCATGGCAGGGAGGCAGTGTGGGGCAATAGAGATTGTAAGGGAAAGCAGTGGAGAGAGGATAGCCATGTTATAGGCCTTGGTTCATAGGGGCAGATGGTGCGGTGGTTATAGCTGATAATGGAAGACAGTGGAGAAGTTATAGATGATAATGTTAGACAGTGGGGTGGTTATACCTCATTAAGGCAGACAGCATGGCGGGTGTAGCTCATAAGAGCAGACAGTGTGGAGGCCATATACTATATGTCACCTCTAAGGTACCTGAATGTAAATGTTTGCTTGTTGATACTGACTACGTCTCATCAGTACTGTGGTTGATGTATGGTCCACAGTCCGATAACGACTAATAACAACAACTCTCGGCATCTTCTTATAATTGTTAAGGACATACTGGGAGTTGTAGGTTAATCAGGTAAAAATGTATATGGGCCTAACTTGACATTACAGTTGATTGCTGTACTAAGCTTGGTGATGTATTCATGTACTGATGATGGCACTGGTGTTGTAGTTATTTACTGACCGTGATTCTTCTGATGTATTCATGTACATATGGAGGTTCTGGTCATGCATTAATGAACTGATAGTGTTCTGGTGATGCATTTAATTACTTATGGTGATTCTGGTGAGGTATTCATGTACTGATGGTGGCTTTAGTGACCTATTAATTTGTTCATGATGCTTTTGGTGCCTTTTTTATGTACTGTTGATGGCTCTGGTGATGTATTCATATACTGACAATGATTGTGGTTTCGTACTCATGTACTAATGGGTTCTAGTGATGAATACAGCACCAGACCCATCATCACTATGTGAATATATCAACCGAGCAATCAATAGTACATAAATACACTAGCAGAACAACCATCAATACATGAAGATGTCACCAGAACCATCATCAGTACAAGAACACATCACCAGAACCACTATCCATACAGGAATATGGCACCAGAATCATCATCAGTTTTGTTGCAAACTGTATTTGTTGTACAACAGATGTAAAAAAACATAATATGCATCCCTTTATAATGGGGTCTGTTTAGTTTCCATTGGGGTATCTGCCAAATGCTGCGCACCTTAATTGAAGGTCCTTGGGTTTGAAGTTTAAAATATAGGATGTCAGGGATGAATATCGCAATTTTTCCCTGGTATTATGTAAATAGTTCGCAAGCAATGAATGATCTCCATATCTACAGTAACCATGAAAACACACTCCCTGTTGAACCTCACCATTAAAGTACATAATTTTTGTAACTTGGTGTTTTTACATCAATTTTTACCAGCTCCGACAAAGTAGTAGAAGCTGGGATTAGATGGGGTTGGAACCGGAGCATCTCAACCCCACTTGAGTAAGATTTGTGGCAGGGAGCACGGAAGCACACGCCACTTGTCATCAGATTAGGCTACTAATGAATCAGGAGCATCTGTCTTCATTGTACCCTCTTTTCCAAATTGGCATGAAAATCGCTGGTGTTGATGAATCGAAGCCAAAGTGTGCAGAGGTAGTGGATGATTAGGTTAGAGTTGTATGGCAGAGACCGAATATGGGCCAGAGATTACATTTGGGTAAGTATTGGTAAATTAGTTCAAAGACAAATGTATTGGAAACATTTTAAACTTGTGTTTACCCATGTCGAGGTATCGGTTGATTAAGTCAGAAAAATATGGAGGAAAATATGGAGGAGACAGGTTTTGGACTAATGAATTGATTTCTTGATAGGAGGTAGCGAGAGGTGAGGTCATAAATGTATGGAGAGGGAGGTAGGATTAGATCAGAGATGTATAAAGGAGACAATTTATGGGCTGCAGCAGAGACTGAGGTCCCCAGTTCTTCACTGTTGTTCAAGCACATGATGGAATCGAATCAGAAGAAAAAGTTGACTTGGCCATCATCTACTCATTGTCCTTCTAAATCTGCACATCGACACTATTCACTCCTAGCATATTGTAGCCATTATTTCAATTGGAAAATTATCTCAAATTCCTGCCTGTGTTTGGCCATTGAACTCCCTTTCTCTCACCAAACCGTAATTTTTTTTTATCAAGTAGAGCTGGAGCCCCGAGGCTACACTTGTACTGATCGTTAGACACAACTTGCTGCCTAGAAATCCCATAGCTCCATTAAATGTTTGGCAAACAATCCTCGCCACATTTCAAATGTGGCATTGTGTAAGTCCAGATTGTAACGTCCATGCCAGAGCTGTCAACTTGTTTATTAGAGGGGGGAATTGGGATGGCATGGTGGATGGAGCACTACTCATTTCCCTTATGGATGGGTTACATAGCTTAACAGTTGATGTGTTGAAAACAGGAAAAATTGGCATAAGGATCTGGCACCAGGATGCACTATAGTAAGAAGACAAGCCAGTGAAGGCAGAGTGATGGGGCAATGTTCTGCTGGGAAATCTTGGGTCCTGACATTTTGGTGCGCCATGAATAACATTCAACACTAGAGATAAGTGATTCAATTCTCAGGACCTTGGTCCACCAGCCAGGTCAATACTTCTTGGCTGCTGAATGGGACTTCTATGAATGGCCTCGTACATGTTGGCATCTCCGACTCTTTTTATTAGCCGGCCTGGTACAATGTCATTGTTGTTTTGTGAAGCTAATATGACATCATGCCAGGTCAGCTAGTTAAAAGAGAAGATGCCAACAGTTGGGAGACATTTCGTGAGGTTCTTGTCTATCAGCCGTGGACTACTGTTCTTCCGGCTGGACCATGGTCCTGTGAATTTATTCACCCATCTCTACTTATGATCTATCCACAGATGATGTGATAAACGTATAATAGTGAGTGTCTGACCATTGAGACATCCATCAATCCCAAAGTCCTATATGAATGGAGTCGTAGGGCGCATGTTTGACCACCACTCTTTTTACTTCTATGGAAGTAGTTGTGTACATGTGTGACTCCAAGTAAATGGAGCAGTGTTCGCGCATGCACACTATGGTTTCAATCACATGAGTGGTGTGGGACTTCCATTCCCCTTTTCCGTGTTGGTCTCAACAGTCGTACTCCCATTAATCATACAATTATCACGATTCAGAGGAAAGAAGACACATGTTGGTTGAATAAACTTTTCAATAATTTCTTTCATTGGGGATAGCATCACTCTAATCTATAGCCTGAGCCTAGAATTGCATCTAAGGAATTGGTAATTGCACAAATTAGTCCAAGGAGTACAACAAAAGATTAACCTATAGAGAAGAGCATGAATGCAACCAACCAATAATGTAGAAAGTTATATACTGAAGTGAAAAAATATTAATAAAAACAGTAGAAGAATTCAAACAATGTAAAGAACAGAAAAAGCAGATAAAAGAGTTTCGCACAGCGTGCTTCATCAAGGGTCGAGCGGGCTGGGAATCTTGAATTCACTTTTAATTTAGAATATTTTTTCTTGGCTCTGGTGCTGTACATGTATACGCACTACATCATATGCATATACCTCTGTCCATGGATTTTCATCTCCATTGATATTAACATGAGCATTTAAATACCATAGGGTTCTCAAGTTCCTCCGCACTAATTTCCATTTTTTCTGTTCTTTACATTGTTTGCATTTTATATTGTTTTTAAGTGTTTTATTACTATTTTTTCAATAAAGTATGTCAATTTTTACAGTCTTGGTTGTTAAAATTCATGCTCTTCTTGATAAGTTAATTTAGGGAATTGGGCCAAGCTGCAATGTCAGACGCCTACAATGGACAAGAGTGGCGCTGTTTCTGAAAATGAGAAGCCCCTTTTTTGGAATCTCATACACTCCCTTCAAGAATGAATTTTAACATAGGTAAAAGGGTAATAAAACAAATTTGGATCTCAGACGATCCATCCTGCGTTTCCTGAGAACGCCGTGCCTCTTTATATCGGTAATGGAGTGATCGGGGATGGGATTTCTCATTGTTCTGCTGAAAGGTTTAATGCTGTCTGAAGTCCTGCGAGTGATGGCTTTTTAAGTCTCTCTGTACTTGAAAGCTTTGCGTCCTGATGATTTTATAGAACGGGGGGAGCCTGTAATATGTGATTACAAGCTGGGATTGTATTTATAGAATGTGTTCATCGTATCTTCATGTCGTAAATAACCGCACGCAGCATTACATAATCCAGAGAAATCATTTACGTGGGTTCGGAGGGAGGTTTCCAATGGAAGAAAGATGACATCATGCAGAACAAAAGCCGGGTCATTAAGTTGTATCTGATCCGCAGCCGAAACTCTACTATTAGTCATGCCCTGACCTCGTGATAATCATCCACAAGAGAAAAATATGTACTGGAGTAAAAGAAAAAATGTGTAATAATAATACCACGAGGCATAAAGGGATATGGCAAAATTCTATTCCAAAGATCCAAATAGTCCAGCACTGTCGTGTGGCATGTCACAGGCCCAAAAGCAGAAGATCAGGGATGAAACGTGGACCTCCGGGGGCCCCTATCTGAAATTAGTGGCCTATCCCCCATTTTTCTACCATATGCCATTTATTAACCCCTTTCTGGCCTGGGAAGTACTGGCATATCCTATGGATTCATAGGAGATGGATGTTACCGCTACTGCTGCGGCTGCTCGCCGCAGGCTGTGTGCTGGGACCGGGCGTCTCCGTACCTCTTCTCCGGCTAGGGTCCCTGCTCGTGCTGCGGCGCGCTCTCGCCGCTCTGCTCCTGTCTCTGCAGCGGCGCGCTCTCGCCGCTCTGCTCCTGTCTCTGCAGCGGCGCGTCCCCGGCGTTCCACTTCCGGGTCCGGGCGTCTCGCTGACTCCGCCTCCTCTCCGGAGTTCTCTGCTGCTGGAGGCTTGCTGACCCTGCGCAGGCGCTCTGGGTTCCACAATAGACGCAGGCGCATCACACCTGATACCATTCCTCTGAGTTCAAGGTCAGTGTAGCCTCAACCAATCCCTACCCTTGTCTTTGCTATATTAGGCGTCCTCCTCTGTGCCTCATTGCCTGTTTGTCATAGCATTGTCTGTGCTTCTGGCCTTGTGGTGCTCGTGTTTGGTTCGCCAGTTCGCTGTCTCTTGTTGGACTTCGCTCCTCTCTGTATTTGTTCCTTGCTCTTGTTTTTTTCCCGTTTCCGTTTTGTCTTGTACTCTTAACCCCTCCTTTTGTTTTTGTTCCACAGTCTCCTGAGTCTTCTCCTGGTTCTTACTCCTGCCAGTGTTCCTTCAGTGCCTTTTCGTTTCTACCTGGAGCCGTCCCTCTCGGTACTTCCACTGTGGGTAAGTGACCTCTGGGCCTGCTCCTTACGGTCCCTGTATAGGGGTCGGTTCATCCCAAGGTCCGCTCGCTCAGGGGTAGGGCTGCCCACGGTCCAGAGGGTCCACTCTCAGTTCTAGTTTAGTTCGTTAGAGTACAAACAGGCCATGGACCCCACTAGTACACCCTTCTCGGCCCAGAAAGAGTTGGCCCTTTTGCGCGATAACCAGCAGCGCATTATGGCTTTTATGAAGACCATGGAGTCACGCTTAACCTCCCTGCAAACTGCTGATCCTGTGAACGCAGCTCAGCTAGCTAACCTACAGCAGGAGTTATCTCTACAGCGGGATACTCAAACCCGTATGTTGAGTCATATGGCATCTATTGATGATCGCCTATTCAGCTTACAGTCGGCTCCTGTTGCCCCCGCTCTGGATTCCACTCCAGTCCCAACTTCTCATCCTCCTCCTCGTCTGGGTAAACCTCCCCGGTATTCTGGCGATCCCAAACTCTGCAGAGGCTTTTTGAATCAATGCCGTCTCCATTTCGAGCTTCTACCTCAGCAGTATCCTACTGAACGAGCCAGAGTAGCGTTTATTGTCTCTCATTTGGAGGGGGAGGCTTTAGCCTGGATCAATCCCTTGTGGGAACGGGATGATCCCTTAGTCTCCCATTTAGGAGATTTCCTTGAGACCTTCCGCAAGGTTTTTGACGAGCCCGGACGTTTAGCCTCTACTACTGAGTCTCTGTTTAATTTACGTCAGGGTTCTTTATCTGTGGGACAGTATGCCATCCGCTTCCGTACCCTGGCGTCGGAGCTCGGATGGAATAACGAGGCTCTAGTGGGTGCGTTTTGGCGGGGTTTGTCCAGCCGTATTAAGGACGAACTCGCTGGACGAGATACTCCAACCACCCTGGAGGATCTTATCTCTCTCGCTACGCGTATAGACCTTCGCTTTCAGGAACGTTCCCGAGCATCCGCTTGTGCCAGAAGGTCTAATGTCTCTGCTCCTCTCCGTCGGTCCAGTAGCCCTCGAGTTCCCGCCGCAGCTTCTTCTTCCGCTTCTTCTCCTGAACCAATGCAAGTGGATCGAGTAAAGTTAGCGGAGCAACGTCGCAAGGAGAGGCGTACCCTAGGCCTCTGCTTTTATTGTGGGAGTGCCGCTCACTTGCTTCGTAGCTGTCCGGAGAGACCGGAAAACTTCTCTGCCTAGGACAGGTAAGAGAGGCTTCCCTAGGTGTTCCAGCTTCCTCTCAACCTTTAACCCTTTCTGTTTTACTTATTTCAGATCTAGGTCGCTTTTCTGAGACTGCGTATGTGGATTCGGGCGCGGCAGGTAATTTTATCAGTCTTGACGCGGTTCGGAGGCTTCGTATTCCAGTCTACTCTCTGGACTCTCCTCGTTTAATTGCTTCTGTGGATGGGAGGCCCTTACAGGAGGCCGTCTCGTTGATTACTGAGGAGGTGGAGATACAAATCGGGGCTCTTCACCACGAGAAAATTGCCTTCTACGTTCTCCCGAACCTTTCTCACACGTTATTGTTTGGACTGCCATGGCTTCGAGTGCATGAACCGACCCTTAATTGGCGTACCGGAGATGTCCTACGGTGGGGGTCTACTTGTCATTCACGTTGTCTACAGTCAGTTCGCCCAGTTCTGCCGTCTCGGTCTGCCTGTGTTCCTGAGGGGTTACCTACTCCTTACTGGTCCTACGCGGATGTCTTCGACAAGAGAGAGGCGGAGGGTCTTCCCCCACACCGGCCTTATGACTGCCCGATTGATCTCCTTCCCGGTTGTTCTCCACCCAGAGGAAGAATCTACCCTTTGTCTGCTGCTGAGACCCAGTCTATGTCGGAATACATTAAGGAGAATCTGGCTAAAGGGTTTATCCGAAAATCTTCTTCCCCTGCCGGAGCAGGTTTTTTCTTTGTGAAAAAGAAAGACGGTTCTTTACGTCCCTGTATTGATTACCGAGGATTGAACAATATTACGGTCAAGAACAGGTACCCTCTACCTCTCATTCCCGAGCTCTTCAACCGTCTCCGTGGTGCCCGTATCTTCACCAAGCTTGATCTTCGAGGCGCTTACAACCTTGTTCGTATTCGCGCCGGTGATGAATGGAAGACCGCTTTTAACACTCGAGACGGCCACTACGAATATTTGGTGATGCCTTTTGGGCTTTGCAACGCCCCCGCGGTTTTTCAAGAGTTCGTCAACGATATTTTCAGAGATCTTCTTAACTCGTGTGTTGTGGTGTATCTGGATGACATTCTTGTTTTCTCCACTGATCTTCCGTCTCATCGTAGAAGTGTTCGCAAGGTCTTGCTGCGTTTGAGAGAGAACCACCTGTTTGCCAAATACGAGAAATGTCTGTTTGAACAGACCTCCTTGCTGTTTCTGGGATACATCATTTCGGATTCTGGTCTTAGGATGGATCCTGAGAAAGTGAGTGCCATACTCAAATGGCCGCAACCCTGTGGAGTAAAAGCCATCCAACGATTAATTGGGTTTGCCAATTACTATAGACAATTCATTCCGAACTTCTCGTCTATGATCCAACCCCTTACTATTCTCACCCGGAAAAGTTCCAGCTCTAAGGGATGGACTCCTGAAGCTGAAGTCTCCTTTGAATCTCTTAAGAAGTCTTTTTCCTCCGCCCCAGTCTTGCATCATCCAGAGGTTAATAAACCCTTCATTTTGGAGGTAGACGCGTCCTCTACTGGAGCTGGAGCTGTGCTCTCACAAAAGTCTTCTGAAGGGCGAGTGGTTCCCTGCGGTTTTTTCTCTAAGAGTTTTTCTAACTCCGAACGAAACTATACCATTGGTGATCGTGAGTTATTAGCCATCAAGTTGGCCTTGGAAGAGTGGAGGTATCTGCTGGAGGGGTCTGTACATCCATTCGTTATCTACTCCGATCATAAGAACCTGGCGTATCTACAAACCGCGCAAAGACTAAATCCTCGTCAAGCCAGATGGTCTCTATTTTTTGCCCGTTTTGAATTTGAGTTACGCTTTCGGCCCGGCAACAAGAATCTTAAGGCTGACGCACTGTCCAGGTCCTTTCAGCCGCCGGATGCGGAGGAGCCGCCAGCATACATTATAGACCCATCCAAGATCATGACTGTGGCACCGTTACAGATGCTTTCTCCGCCACCAGGTAAAACCCTCGTCTCGGACTGCAGCAGGGTGAGAGTGTTATCTTGGGGTCATTCCTCCAAACTGGCAGGACATGCGGGTTAAAAGAAGACTTTCCTCCTCATCTCGCGGTATTATTGGTGGCCTACTCTACGCCAAGATGTCAAAGAATTCGTCGCATCTTGTCCTTCTTGTGCTAGGAACAAAGTGCCCCGACAATTACCTTTCGGCAACCTTCTTCCTCTACCGATTCCATCTACACCCTGGCAGCATATAGCCATGGATTTCATTACCGATCTACCAAGTTCCTCAGGTTGTACCGTCATTCTTGTCGTAGTTGACCGGTTCTCCAAGATGGCTCACTTCATTTCACTTCCCGGTTTACCCTCCGCTCCTGAGTTGGCAAAAATATTTATCCAGAACATTTTCAGACTCCATGGCTTTCCTCTTCATATCGTCTCCGACAGAGGAGCACAATTCACCTCTCGATTCTGGAGAGCTCTGTGCAAACTCCTTAAAGTTTCTCTAGACTTTTCCTCTGCCTACCATCCTCAAACGAACGGTCAAGCTGAGCGAACTAACCAGACTTTAGCCACCTATCTGCGACACTTCACCAATGCTCATCATAGTGATTGGGTCGATCTGCTTCCTTGGGCGGAGTTTGCTTTCAATAACCACTCCAGTGAAGCCTCTGCGAAGACTCCTTTCTTTGTAGTGTTTGGTCAACATCCTGGCTTGCCCCTACCGGTCTCCTCTGTCTCCGGAGTTCCAGCGGCAGACTCTTCAGCTCGCAACTTCTCTACAATCTGGGGTGAGGTTAAGAAGTCGCTCGAGAGAGCTTCCTTGTTAATGAAGAGACAAGTTGACAAGAAACGCTTGGATTCACCTCCTTTTGTACCCGGTGACAAGGTCTGGCTTTCTTCTAAATACATCAGACTCAAGATCCCCTCCTATAAGCTTGGTCCTCGCTACATTGGTCCTTTTGAGATTCTGCGTCGAGTTAACGAAGTCGCTTACAAGCTGAAGTTACCTGCCTCGCTCCGTATTCCCAATACTTTTCATGTCTCTCTTCTTAAACCAGTTATCTTTAACCGCTTCCATTCTCCATCTAGTTCTTCCTCGCAACCAGTCTGTGCAGATAATATTTTCGTTGTGAAGGATATCCTTGCAGTTAAGAAAATTCGTGGAAAGGATTTTTTTTTGGTTGATTGGAAGGGTTTTGGTCCTGAGGAGAGATCCTGGGAGCCCTCTGAAAACATTAATGCTCCCCGTATTCTTAACAAACTTTTTGCCCGTTTACGTAGAGGGGGTTGTAAGGAGGGGGGTACTGTTACCGCTACTGCTGCGGCTGCTCGCCGCAGGCTGTGTGCTGGGACCGGGCGTCTCCGTACCTCTTCTCCAGCTAGGGTCCCTGCTCGTGCTGCGGCGCGCTCTCGCCGCTCTGCTCCTGTCTCTGCAGCGGCGCGCTCTCGCCGCTCTGCTCCTGTCTCTGCAGCGGCGCGTCCCCGGCGTTCCACTTCCGGGTCCGGGCGTCTCGCTGACTCCGCCTCCTCTCCGGAGTTCTCTGCTGCTGGAGGCTTGCTGACCCTGCGCAGGCGCTCTGGGTTCCACAATAGACGCAGGCGCATCACACCTGATACCATTCCTCTGAGTTCAAGGTCAGTGTAGCCTCAACCAATCCCCACCCTTGTCTTTGCTATATTAGGCGTCCTCCTCTGTGCCTCATTGCCTGTTTGTCATAGCATTGTCTGTGCTTCTGGCCTTGTGGTGCTCGTGTTTGGTTCGCCAGTTCGCTGTCTCTTGTTGGACTTCGCTCCTCTCTGTATTTGTTCCTTGCTCTTGTTTTTTTCCCGTTTCCGTTTTGTCTTGTACTCTTAACCCCTCCTTTTGTTTTTGTTCCACAGTCTCCTGAGTCTTCTCCTGGTTCTTACTCCTGCCAGTGTTCCTTCAGTGCCTTTTCGTTTCTACCTGGAGCCGTCCCTCTCGGTACTTCCACTGTGGGTAAGTGACCTCTGGGCCTGCTCCTTACGGTCCCTGTATAGGGGTCGGTTCATCCCAAGGTCCGCTCGCTCAGGGGTAGGGCTGCCCACGGTCCAGAGGGTCCACTCTCAGTTCTAGTTTAGTTTGTTAGAATGGACAGTTTTCATATTAATAGCAATAACATGGTTTTCTAATAAATAGATCAAAGGATCATACGATCCCAAGGAAGAAAAAAAAAGTAGGTAACAAGATACAAAAAATAGGTATAAAAGTTTAAAGCTTCAGTGCCACCAGTCTAATTATTCCACACGGGTCTATATTTAGTTCCCTGTAGTTGTGAAGTGCTGTACATGCTTGTGACCGCTGCAGCCAATCGGTGACCTAAGTATTGGTTAATTTACTTACCCCTGTCTAACATAAGAGGTTCTGATCATATCCTATGTTGTGTGTGGGTGTGTGTGACTCTGAGCCTGCTCCATGCTATGGTGATGCCAGCTGTGTTATACAGCCGGTGTCTGCCTGTAGCAGCAGCAACCAGAACTAACTCCAATTGCTGCCATTTCATTATTTAACGGCGCTGTCAATCTGTGACAGAGGCATTTAAAGGGGTTGTCCGGGACTTTTTTGGTTTGTTTTTACTACGGGCCTAAGAACAGGTAAGTAGTTGCTAACACGCCTTTTGTGCCCAGCGCACATCTCTGCTGGCACAGAGTGGTCACAGACGCCAACATCATGCTGATTGATAGCCGGCTCCCTACTGTTTAACTGCGGGAAGCCGACTGTCAATCAGAATGATGCTGACAATCACGCCCCATCGACAGAGCGGCCCAGAAGAGGAAGAACTGCTCGGTGATGTGGAGGATCTGAATTGGCGACATGAGTGTTCAATGGTTGGTCTGTTCCATCGATAGGTGGAACAGGCAGGTAGTTAAAAGTAAAAAAAAAAATTGTTCTGCTTAATCCTTTAAATGGCCCAAGTGTATGGCACATTCACTCCACCAACCCAGTAGGCAATGAGTTGTTAGGGCAGATGGGCACCTGCTAATCATCTTGTTGCCCCTTTGAAGTCCAGACAAAATCAGCCATTTTTCTATATATAGCAATACCATGAGATCACAATATACATGTGATTAATCGATTGCAGGTTCAAATCCCTAAGGCCGGGCTCACATTGCGTTAATAGCAGCCTGTTAAACACATACGTTAACGGGCTGCTGTTAACGCAAGTGCCGTTATTGCAGCCCGCTAGCGCAGCTAGAGCATCTGCTAGCTCTATCTGCGCTAGCGGAGACGGACCTGGAAACGCTGCAGCCCGCATCTCGGGTTCCGTCACTCAATGACGGCACATCGCTAGCGCACGCCCATTGTGGGCGTGCGCTAGCGATGCGTCCGACATTGCTTTCAATGGCGGCATTAACGGACTACGTTACACCGCTTTATGCCACGGTGTAACGTAGCCCGTTTAACGGACCACCATAACACAATATGAACCTGGCCTTATAAGTTCTAAAAAAGATAATGTAGAAGTAAAAATGGTTTAGAGAATACAAACATAATGCTTCAGTGCCGCCGGTCTGATTTGTCCCCCGACGGTCTTTATTTAGTACCCTGCAGTGTTGACGTGTTGTGCACACTTGTCACCACTGCAGCCCATCAATGGCCAGTGATTGGTTGCAGTGGTCATGTGGATGCACAGTGTGTCATCACTGGTATGAAGGATAGCAAAAGCTGGTGAGGACCACTGGAACACCGGAACTGGAATGGTGCGAGAGTTTTTCTAACTTTAGCAACATTTTTCAAACCATGGATAATAGGCATTGATCTTCTTTTTGGCCCGTCAGCAGCACATTTGGGGTGCATGGTAGCCGTACATTCAGGGCGTATGCTACTATTTCTCCTTATCTTCATATACTTCCATTTCCATATATTCCTACCAGAGCAGAAACAATCACCGGCTCATCATATAACTCTCGCTCTCTCATCATGCATCAAACCAGAAGGGTGTGCGAAGAATGAAGACAGGAGCCATACATCATTATCCGTTATCTCTCCCATATTTCAGGGCCGTGGAGCCCCGGCAATGGTAAGTTGGGAGTAAATGTCATGGCGTGACTCATTGTGGGAACCAGTGAAGAAGAGCAGCACAAGGAGATAAGTAAGACAAATGAGACGAGTCATTGAAGATGTCTCCGTGGGGTAGAGGTGTACTGTGAAATGTTACACCATCAATACCGTTACAATCGATGGTAAACCAACATGTGGGAGTCATTTCCAACGCAGCATATATCAGGGCAAGGCATCCATACGAGTCCAAGTAAATTTGTCTCGTCAGCGAGCCGTGGGTCATGTAAGGCCAACCTCAACTTTGTTTCTATATCTCCTACATGGCACAACGCGAGTTATCGTCTTGTTTTGATTATAAGTTTCCAGCTTCCATCGCTAATGTTTCAGAATTTCAATTTGCGCTGCTTGACGTTGGCCGTGTCGGCGATAAAAGTATTAATGAAAACCAGATCCACCTCATTTATACATATAGAAAAGACCAAAATAAATCCCAATAGGATCCTACAAATATGAGGGGTCAGTCTACCGAATACCTCCCCGGAGTTTTCATTATTCCCCCCGTAGGATCGCGTGGTAGGATTGGATATTTTTTTCTAATTTTTGACTTTTGACCATTTTCACTTTCATCTCTTTTCCCGTGATGGAAACGATAGCCGGGAAACCAATGGAAACTGAAAACATGTGTCTGGGTTTTCTTTTTGCATTGTTTGAGGTTGGAAGTGCTTGGAAAATTAAGCTTCTGCCATCGTGCTACTGGACATAAAAATAATGTGATTTTTTTTTTCCCCCTCTACATTGTATTGGTAATGGAACACAGCTGCCCCATCCCTACGAGTCATCTGGTTCTCAGAACGGCTACAGAATGAGGAACAAAGATGGAAAAAGCCAAGAAGAGAAGAACATTCTAAAAATGGGGTGAGGTACGATGTCCACCAGGATTTGTCTTCTGTTCCATTATTTTTGGAAAACAAACAACAAATCAGTAAAAACTACAAATAAAATTATCCCCATCACTTTTTCCATCCGTCATCTTATTGACGTCATCAAAATGTCAGGTTTTTCCATTTGTTATTTTGTTGTTGTTGTTTTCAAACCAATTTTGGAAGGGGGTGGAAAAAAAAACTGATGTCATCCATTGAGATAAACAAAATGGAAAAATGGACAAGGTGGGTTCCAGACAGAAACCATGAATTCAGTGAGTGGCAATAGACTATGCTGTGGAGAAAACACAGTTATATTAAAGGAGCTGTTCGCTTTAGAAAGCCCATCTTCCTTAGGGAGGCATGCGGTAATGGGGGGGTCCTCTGTTTGAAATTCTCATCTTTTGTCCATCTCGTCTCGTCTTCGCAGCTCATTGTCCTCTCCCTTTAAAAACATTTTGAGAAAAACAAGAATCGGTAGGTTCAGTTTTGACCTATTTTTTCCAATGTTTTTAGTGTCGGGTGGTGAACAGATAAAAAGGAGTAAACAAGTATAAACACACCGGAAAAATAAAAGAAGAGTAGTATATATAGACAGCAGTGTCTATACATGGCCCAAATAAAATTCCTTACATGTTTTTCTAAACTTTTTGAAGAAGGATTTCTGTTCCCAGTACGGGATCTGGAAAATTGCACTTTTGAGGGGACGTAGAGGGGCAAAAAGGAGGTGTAGTCATTAGTGACATTTTTCATTGAAGAGTTTTCTGAACTGACAACTCAAAAAGTTAGGAGCTGTGGACACCGGTATGTTGAAAACTAAGGTTCCGAATCATCATTTGCGTGTTTCATTTTATTCTTTTGTCTTGTGGTATATCTTGATTTTTAAATTGCACTGAATTTTTCAAAATGGCACCCGTGGTTCAGAAATTATGTGAAAAATCTAAAATGCTCTTTATTTTTATCCTCATCTTTTCTTGAGACTTTTTAAAGAAAAAAAGTCACAGATTTCTCAAATATTTTGAAAGATTTACACAAAAAATATATATATAATCAATGATATGGATGTGGGGAGGGTGAGGACTGGAGTACATTTGCACAAGAACTTTTGCAACTTTTCGCAAAATAATGAATCGGCTGAAAATCTGAAAACCCTGAACCATAATAATGAATGTAAAAAAGAGCCAGTGAACATATAAAATAGAATTTAAAAAGGTGCAAATTGCAAGAAGAATAAGAGGTAAGTTAAAAAAAGGCTAAAAAAAACACCAAAAACTAGACAAAAAAGGGTGCAAATGCAATGAGGAATAGGGCCCTAATGGAAAATTTGCCAAAATTTTAGCGGAACATGCGACTGTGGTGTTAGCAGCTTCTGCCCATTTCTGGGCTCACGTGCTTTCCTGGTAGGATAATCAACTTCAGCCTCACTTTTGTCTCCAAGGTTAATTGGGTATTTTATCTACTTGCCTTGCAGAAATCCTGGCAAAAACTACCTCTCAGGACTCTGCAACTTGGTGGTACCCAAGCCTACTATTAGACATCGTGAAAATTCACAGATTAGTATTTTTGACCGGTAATAATTTGACCTTTAAATGGAATCTGGCAGCAGGTTTTCACTATGTAATCTGACAGCAGCATGATGTAGGAGCAGCAACCCTGATTCCAGTGATGTGTCACTTAGTTTACTGGGTGCAGCAGTGGTAATACAATCCCTGTTTTCTTGGCTGCAGATCTAGCAGAGCCCTGAATGCTGAGCTGTGTATATCCCCACCGACATCACTGATTGGCTTCTTTCTGTGTACATTGTATATTGACATAAAGTTCCTAATCAGTGGTGGGGTGGGGTTGGACTAGGAGGTACCAGACACCTAGTCCTCTAGTGATAATCTACTTATAAAACATTGATTTAATTAAAATAGCAACACACAGTCTAGTAAGTGATACAATGCTGGAATCAGGGTTTCTGCCCCAACATTTTGGTGCTCTCACATAGCAAAAACTTGCTGACCTGATGGTAGATTCCCTTTAGTTAAAATAAAAGCAATTTCTTTCCCCCTTCTAGACCAGAGCTTGCAGATAGGGCTGGGACAGATCTGCCTGACATCCTCTAACAATAACAGCATGGGAGGTGCAAGACAAGCAGCATGTGTTTAGTGGTTTACTTAAGTGATTAACTGTGTTTACAATAAAGAAATGAAATTATGTTAAGGGTCAGATGAGATCAGAGGAAGGATATGTTCACAAGTGTATACAAAAGGAAGACCAGGATCTCGCTGCAAGAGTGCCACCCCAAGGACAAAGCTCAGATGTTCCTCCATCTTCTGAAGATCACAAGTAATTAGCGGAACCATAAACAAGAAAACGTTGCTGGGACTTAGTTCTTAAGTGTCTGTTCCAGATGATCTACAAAGCATGCTGAGATTTTCACTCGTAAAACTTTAGGGCTTTATGTTACCCCTCTCGTGTGACCAGGCTCGTTCCTAACACAGATACGCATAAATGTCATAAAACAAGAGTAAAAACAGAATTAATCATTTCGGTTGACTTGTCTCTTGACTTCGTTGGTTGATGATGATGACCATACATTGCAAAATCAATACACAGTGCCTACGGATAGAAATTAAGAGATTTCCATTTATTTCCTGCATCTATAGTCTGCTCTTTCTTCCCCCAGGTTATTCTCGGCTTGAGATAAGAGTCGATGGAAATTGCACCAAATTGTCCCATTGAGTCAATTGGGAGCAGGAATAAAAAATATGCCATAAGCCACTCAAAATAGTTTTCACATTTGTTTTATTTTTAGAAAAATCCTCATTAAAAAACCCTTCTATGCATACCCTTAAGATTGGTGGCTTTCTGGTTTATGACCTTCAGCTAGGAAAGCTGATAGAGGAGGTAGTAGGGTTAGGATAAAGCCACATGGAGATGACCAGTCAGAAACCAGATAACAATGAAACATAACTCAAGTATTATAAATCTGCAGGTTAGAAAGCTGCCCATCTGCCATATTGAAAGTGCAACTACCAGGAAAAAAATAAACTTTATGTCTCCCAGGAGCCGCCGGCTTTCAGTCATGGAGCGTGCCAGTGCGGTTACAGTCACCGTTCACAGCACTAGAGCTGCAGTGGTAAGCACGCCCCATCACTTTGACTGACAGTCGCCTCTGCACTGATGCACTGCACAGTGAGCTATCAAGCAAAGTGACGGGGCATGATTACATCCGACGATCTCATTTCTGTGTGTACAGTAGCCGCATCGGCATATCTGTATAACTGAAAGCCGGCGACTCATGTGAGAAATAAAGTTAACTTTCTCCCGGGTGCCACACTTTCAGTAAGGCCATTGCGCACCTTTCTAATGCTATTGACCAGCAGATTAATTCTATATTTGCAGGGTAATAGCGTTACCTGACCCGATTCATGCTGCCCGAACTATACATTTCTATGTTTTACTCTAAAACCTGCAATTTTTCAGAAAAATAAAATCTCATGGGTCTACAGGAGCCTTAAACCCTACCAGTAGTTGTGTGCACACATCCAAACCAGGTGAGCACCACTGTGCATGTTCTCTTAACAATTTTAACCCTATTTGTGCGTTTATTATCCTTTCCAGTTTTCTTTGCTTCTCATTTTTCTTAAAAAGACATAGTTGAAAGTTTGGCTGGCAACGAGTGGATTGAGAAGTCTAATCATGGAGGCAGATCTCCTCCTTCTCCCTGCCTTGATCTCCTTGATTGACAGGTTGGGGATCACGGCAGTCATGTTGGGGTATATTTTTACTCTTCAAAAGACGTAGAAGTGGAGTCAGCTATCAGCACGGAGAGCCACTATTTAGCCACGGACATCTCAATGCTGGAAGAAGGATTCTTTCATCTTATTTCACCTTCCATCCCTATTGCGCTGCCAAAACAATGTACCTTTATGTCAATTCACGATCAGGTTCAGTTTTTTTGGCCAATCTGGAACCCATAGAAATCCAGAGATATCAGCTTTCCACTGTAAGGGTGGGGCACGAGGAAGATAGATAATGAAAAGTCTAGAGTCCGAACACTTACGTAGGTTTTTCAATTTTTGGGGGAGGTCAAAACTGGACGAGTTTCCTCTTGTCCATCCAGTTTTGACACATGAAAGACACAGAAGAAGCCTATGTGAGAATCAGGAACACATGGCGTATCCATAGCACTTTAGTTGGCTTGGTGCGGTGGTCGGAGACGCATAATTCCAATTATCCCATCTATTGAATGTGGAAAATAATTACAATACTGGATACTTGATATTTCTGGAGAAAGGGCCCCATAGTTTCATTGTACGGAACCATAAGTTTGAAAGGGAAGTGCCGTAGAAATGAAGAGTCGTAGCTGGGAGGGAATGCGATGGGATTTACCAAGAAGGCGCCAACAAACCATTGGACATTGGACGTGAGATTTGAACAGGGGGCTGTAAAGAGAAATGGTGACTAGCATCTACAAAGCGCGTGGTTTCTGCACTCGGGTTCTGGGCTTTGTTTTTAAGTAGTCCAAATGTCTGTGGTTTTGTCATTAAAAAACTAGTTGGCAGGAACACTTTCGCTCTTTATCATGTGCAGCTGGACAACTGCACATCATTACTGCTCGCTGTATTCTCATATGTAACTCATATGGAAGATAGTACAGTTGGCTATATAAACATACCAGGGGACCGTCTTAAAACATTACAGCTGAAAATGTGATTCTATTAGGGTGGCCGGTTACTGGGGAATAGAGGGGGAGTGTGGGAGCTGCGAGAAGGACTGAAGAAGTCGTCAATAAGTGATATCGAGAGCGTACAATATTGCAATGAAACAAGGTAAATTCAGGATTGCAAAATAGAGAGTTCCAACTTTACAAAGAGTTTTTGGAAAAAAAAATTGGAAACCGTGATGTTCTGCAGAAAGGAGCAAGTCAACAATGTACTAGGTTCTACAGCAATAATCCTGATCCAAGATATGTAAAATGAACGCCCTTAATCATCAGGATCCCCTTAACGATCTTGTTCTCTAATGTCATACTCGACAACTCTCCTTGTAAGTTCAGGGCACTTTTGGGTGTTGCCGGAGCTTCCTGAAACGCCAAGCAATGCAGGTACTAGGAGGCTTCTTAGAGGTCGGGAAGAGGTTTGGGGAAGGTGGGGAATGGACATTAAGGCTTGGAAAAGGAATGTGTTTATATGGATAAAATTCTTCAAACTTTTCCTCCAGAATGACCGATATAGGTTTACCCTTATTTTCTATAAGTCACTATTGCTTTCAGTGCTGTTAATCCATCTATAATCCATCATCTCTATCGACCCTGAAAAGTAATTATGACTTCCTTTGGTAATAACTGCAGTTAGGTGATGTCATGTCGTAAAAGGGGTTGTTGTTACCTTTCAGAAAACTTTCTATCATAGGCTGTGGTAGCTATAAAAAAAAGCTGATTATTTTTTACCATCCCCACGTCTGTCACTGCAGCATCTCTGTTGTTTGTCTGCAGCTCTGATGTCACATCGACAGCGCTGCAATCAATCACTGAGCTCAGCGACTGTCCACACAGGCAGAGCAACTGAGCTCACTGATTAGCTGCAGGGTCGGTTGACATAAGGGCAGCCTTTCAGACAAACAGCAGAGATAGGGCAGTGGAGGACAGACGGAGCAAACATCAGAGACTGGGGCAGTGCGGAGAGCCAGTGAAAACAACAGGAACCAGGGCAGTGGTGGAGAGCCATGGCAAACTACCAAAACCAGGGCATAGGCAGAGAGCTAGGCAAACAACTGAAACCAGGACAGCGACGGAGAACCAGTGCAAACAATAGAGACCAGGGCAGTGGTGGAGAGCAAGAGCAAACAGCAAAGACCTGGGCAGTGGAAGACAGACTGGGGCAGCAGTGGAGAGCCAGGGCAAACAACAGAAATCAGGGCATTGGCAGAGATCCAGGGCAAACAACCGAAAACCAGGACAGCGACGGCAAACCAATGCAAACAATAGAGACCAGAGCAGTGGTGGAGGGCAAGAGAAAACAGCAGAGACCTCGGCAGCGGCGAAGAACCTGGGCAAACAGCAGAGACCAGGGCAGCAGAGGACAGATGGAGCAAACATCAGAGACTGGGTCAGTGCGGACAGCCAGAGAAAACAATAGACACTGGGGCAGCAGTGGAGAGCAGGAGCAAATGACAGAAAACAGGACAGCGGCGGAGAGCCGGAGCAAACAAAGACCAGGACAGCAGCAGAGAGCCAGAGCAAACAGCAGATATAGGGCATCAGAGGACAGACGGAGCAAACATCAGAGACTGGGGCAGTGCGGAGAGCCAGAGAAAACAACAGACACTAGGGCAGCAGTGGAGAGCCGGAGCAAACAACAGAAACCAGGGCAGTGGTGGAGAGCCAGGGCAAATGACAGAAACCAGGACAGCAGCGGAGATCCAGAGCAAACAGCAGAGACTAGGGCAGTGGCAGAGAGCCAGGGTAAACAACAGAAACCCGGACAGTGACAGCATACCAGTGCAAACAATAGAGACCAAGGCAATGGTGGAGAGCCAGAGCAAATAGCAAAGACCTGGGCAGTGGTGGAGAGCCAGGGCAAACAGCAGAGACCAGAGCAACGGCAGAGAGCCAGGGCAAATAGCTGAGGTCGGGGCAGTGGCAGAGAGCCAGGGCAAACAGCAGAAACCAGGGCAGTGGCAGAGAGCCAGAGCAAACAGCAGATATAGGGCATCAGAGGACAGACGGAGCAAACATCAGAGACTGGGGCAGTGCGGAGAGCCAGAGAAAACAACAGACACTAGGGCAGCAGCGGAGAGCCGGAGCAAACAACAGAAACCAGGGCAGTGGTGGAGAGCCAGGGCAAATGACAGAAACCAGGACAGCAGCGGAGATCCAGAGCAAACTGCAGAGACTAGGGCAGTGGCAGAGAGCCAGGGTAAACAACAGAAACCCGGACAGTGACAGCATACCAGTGCAAACAATAGAGACCAAGGCAATGGTGGAGAGCCAGAGCAAATAGCAAAGACCTGGGCAGTGGTGGAGAGCCAGGGCAAACAGCAGAGACCAGAGCAACGGCAGAGAGCCAGGGCAAATAGCTGAGGTCGGGGCAGTGGCAGAGAGCCAGGGCAAACAGCAGAAACCAGGGCAGTGGCAGAGAGCCAGGGAAAACAAGAGAAATCAGGACAGAGGCGGAAAGCCAGTGCAAACAACAGAGACATGGGCAGTGGTGGAGAGCCAGTGCAAACAACAGAGATCAGGGCAGAGGCAGAGAGCCAGAGAAAAGAGCAGAGACCAGGGCAGCAGCAGCGAGCCGGAGTAAACAACAGAGACCAGCCGAATCAAACAACAGAGACCAGGGCAGCGACATACAGCTGGAGCAAAAAACAGAGACCAGGGAAGCGGTGGAGAGCCAAAGTAAAAAATAGAGACCAGCCGGATCAAACAACAAAGTCCATGGCAAACGTGGAGAGCCAGAGTAAACAGCAGAGACCAGGACAGTGACAGAGAGCTGGAGCAAACCACAGAGACAAGGGCAGCGCTGGAGCAAACAGCAGAGACCAGAGCAGCGTCAAGAGTCGGGGCAAACAACAGAGACTAGAGCAGCTGTAGAAAACCAGAGCAAACAACAGAGTCCAGAGCAGTGGTGGAGAGCCAGAGTAAGCAACAGAGACTAGAGTCTGGACCTGAGAAGCGCAAGTAATATTCCATAATTCCTTTGTTGTTTTTTTTCTACTGCAGCAAATAAAAGTTTTCTAAAAGGGAACAAACCCCTTCAATGTCCCATTTACCAGTATCTTTTGCACTTTTTATGTTTACTGGTTTCATGCCTCTATGGCCGTATTAAAGTTGGTGAAGAACCCTGGGCTAAAAAATTAGGTGAAACCCCATATCCCACCTGTTGAAGCCTGAACCATCTGACTTGCTATTAATAAAGACCATACATAGAATGTTAGCTTCCCAAATTAATATTTTTAAAGAGTCCATCATTTCAAATTTTCATATCCTGACATTTTTCTACAGAACTTCCTCAGTAGTCCACGTGAAAATAAGTAACTTTGTAATATATCTATTCAGATAAATCTGTTTTTTTTTTCTCCTCCTGGACTGATCTTTCACTCTTAGTTCATGGAAAAAATCCGTGAAGACATGTATTCCTATTAGTGAGATATCAGTTGGTGCTTGTAAAACTCTATGGAGGGGAGGAGCTAAAGGCAGTCACAGGCTTTCCGCTGCAAGTTCTCCTGAAAGTTTCAGTTCTCGATAGAACTTTATAAGCACCAACTGTCATCACATATCTCACTAACGGGAAAGTCTGTGTTCACTGAAGACAGATGTTACCCGTGAATTGAGAATTTTAAGAATGAATAATCAGTCCAGGAGGAGAAAGTAGCGGATTTAGGAGGCGAGGTTTATGAAAACCACTCCCAAAATGTAGGTGTTCCTTCAAGATAGGGGTACTTCTGAGAAGGGTTGGGATGAGGTTGGAGTCAGGGCTTAAATGTCCTCCAAAATGTTGGCATCTTTGTAATTATAACATTTTGTTTTAACTTATTTAATGTTTTATTTAAAGTTTTTTTCTTCTATCTTATGTTGTGGCAAACAGTATATTTCAACACAGAATAATAGAAATCTGTATTTTATAATCATTAGAAGACTTTGTTTTATGTCTCAGCTTCTTCAGTTCTTTTTGTTGATTGGATCCAATTAACAAGTGAAGGATTTTTGGACGATTTATTGAATTATGTAGAAGTGACTTTAATGTGGTTGGTAACATAAGAATTGATGGAATCTTCCAATCCCAGCGGTCGTAACATGCAGAAAATGTTGTCTCTTTCTTCTAATTATATTAAACACTTTAATTACCGATGTTCTTTACTTCATTAGCGAACACCAAGGAGCATCTGTAAGATTGAAGTTTGCTTCCTTCCTGTCTTTCACCATACAACGCAGCGGGGCTTTAATGTTTTATTAATGTCATTTGTTTTTTTGTTGTTTTTTTTTTAAGTATAACAATTAAAGTAGAACAATATGGTCTTTTTTAGGCTCTGGCTAATTTTAGGGAATCCAACTGATGTATGCAATACAACCAATGACTAGTGTTGAGCGATACCTTCCGATATCGGAAAGTATCGGTATCGGTTTGGATCGGCCGATATTCAAAAAATATCGGATATCGCCGATACCGATACCCGATCCCAATGCAAGTCAATGGGACCAAAATATCGGAATTAAAATAAACCCTTTCTTTCCTTGTAGGTTCATTCTACCTGAAGGAAAACAACTAAGAATAATGTAGGATGTAGGGGGGAGGTGGCGGAGACATTAAAGGCAATGAGGATTAGTCCAATCAAATAGAATAGCATGTTTTTTTTTTTTTTTTAAAGACGTTCGGATTGAAAAAGATATTGAGTATGTAAATTTTTTTTATTTTGTCAGATATTGATGTTTCACTATTCCACGCCCTTCCCCTTCTTTTTTTTCTTTTTTTTTTTTTCTTTTCCCACACTTTCATCTTCATCATCATCAGCATCCTTGACATCAACTTCTTCACCTTATTCATCTTCTTCTTCATCTTCTACCTATTTTTTTTTTTTATTACATTCTTCATATTCATTTTCTTCAACTATTATTATTCTTCCTATTCTACATATTCTTTTTATTCCACTGTTATTATTCTTCCTATTCTACTTCTTCATCATATTCTCATTTGTGACAGGCATTCCCGTAGTTGTTATCTATAAAAGTTGGAAGATTACACCTTCCGTTCTGCCAGTCACAAAAGTTACATTTGTCCGCGTTCAGTTTGGCCTGCAGCATCAGGCTTTATCCAGGGGCACCACGAGGAGGAACGGACTCACCCCCATACACTGCTTAGTCTTCTTCTGCATATAATTTAGATAATATCTTTTGCTCTGATATTAAGTCTTATGCTTAATGTTCTTCTGCTCTTTGTTCTGCAGCCTCTTGTTCTTCTGCTTCTCGGTCTTCCATGTTGTCGTCTCCAGGGTCTTCGTCTCCAGTGTCGTCATCTCCGCCGTCGTCGTCTCAGCCGTCGTCGTCTCCGCCGTCGTCGTCGTCATCGGGGTGGTCTTCCGGGTCGTCGTCATCGGGGTGGTCTTCCGGGTTGTCGACGTTAGGGTCTTCAACTTGGAAATGTAGCAGAAGGTACAAGAAGGCTGAGAAAATGCCAAGAACCAGCTGATGGAACTGGAACTCGGATGGCTACCCGAAGGTTCAAGAGCCTACGGAACTACCGAGGACCAGCTGACGTTACTGGAACCCGGTTACTAAGCAGGAGGTACCCGTGCTAAAAAGCACTACCAAGGACCGCCTGACGTTGGCGGAACTCGGATACCCAGAAGGAGGCACCTAAGCCAAAGGCTCTGCCCGGAACCAGATGACGTTACTGGAACCAGGATGGGGAGCAGAAGGTACAAGAGCAAAAGACACTGCCGAGAACCAGCTGACGGTACTGGAACCCGGATGGGTAGCCGAATGTCCAAGAGCCAATGGAACTACCAAGGACCAGCTGACGTTACTGGAACCCGGTTACTAAGCAGGAGGTACCCGTGCCTGAAAGCACTACCAAGGACCACCTGACATTGGTGGAACTTGGATACCCAGAAGGAGGCACCTAAGCCAAAGGCTCTGCCCGGAACCAGCTGACGGTACTGGAACCAGGATGGGGAGCAGAAGGTACAAGAGCAAAAGACACTGCCGAGAACCAGCTGACGGTGCTGGAACCAGGTGGTGGACCCGAAGGCCCACAGGAGAGGAGAGAACAGCTAGGCCGCGAGGCAGCCGCAGTTACCGAACCCCAACAGTCCTACAGGGGGAGCTGGGCCTACTGGCACTACAGAACCAGCCTTGACTACCAGTTCACGCAGCCCACATAGGAAGCTCCTAAACTGGAGGCACCCTGGAGTTGGCTAACTCGACCGCCCCACGACGGGGCAAGCATAGGCGTCTCAGTGAAGTTGACACAACCCGGAAACAGCTGACGGTGCTGAAACCAGGCTTGGCACGAGGGAGTACCTGTGACAAGAACACTGCCGAGAACCAGCTGGCGGTGCTGGAACCCGGATGCGTTGCCCCAGTGTGCAAGAGCCAATGGCACGACCGAGGACCAGCTGACGGTGCTGGAACCCGGTTACTAAGCTGTAGGTGCCCGCGCTTAAAAGCACTACCAAGGACCGCCTGGCGTTGGCGGAACTCGGATACCCAGGAGGAGGCACCTAAGCCAAAGGCTCGGCCCGGAACCAGCTGACGGTGCTGGAACCAGGTGGTGGACCCGAAGGCCCACAGGAGAGGAGAGAACAGCTAGGCCGCGAGGCAGCCGCAGTTACCGAACCCCAACAGTCCTACAGGGGGAGCTGGGCCTACTGGCACTACAGAACCAGCCTTGACTACCAGTTCACGCAGCCCACATAGGAAGCTCCTAAACTGGAGGCACCCTGGAGTTGGCTAACTCGACCGCCCCACGACGGGGCAAGCATAGGCGTCTCAGTGAAGTTGACACAACCCGGAAACAGCTGACGGTGCTGAAACCAGGCTTGGCACGAGGGAGTACCTGTGACAAGAACACTGCCGAGAACCAGCTGGCGGTGCTGGAACCCGGATGCGTTGCCCCAGTGTGCAAGAGCCAATGGCACGACCGAGGACCAGCTGACGGTGCTGGAACCCGGTTACTAAGCTGTAGGTGCCCGCGCTTAAAAGCACTACCAAGGACCGCCTGGCGTTGGCGGAACTCGGATACCCAGGAGGAGGCACCTAAGCCAAAGGCTCGGCCCGGAACCAGCTGACGGTGCTGGAACCAGGTGGTGGACCCGAAGGCCCACAGGAGAGGAGAGAACAGCTAGGCCGCGAGGCAGCCGCAGTTACCGAACCCCAACAGTCCTACAGGGGGAGCTGGGCCTACTGGCACTACAGAACCAGCCTTGACTACCAGTTCACGCAGCCCACATAGGAAGCTCCTAAACTGGAGGCACCCTGGAGTTGGCTAACTCGACCGCCCCACGACGGGGCAAGCATAGGCGTCTCAGTGAAGTTGACACAACCCGGAAACAGCTGACGGTGCTGAAACCAGGCTTGGCACGAGGGAGTACCTGTGACAAGAACACTGCCGAGAACCAGCTGGCGGTGCTGGAACCCGGATGCGTTGCCCCAGTGTGCAAGAGCCAATGGCACGACCGAGGACCAGCTGACGGTGCTGGAACCCGGTCACTAAGCTGTAGGTGCCCGCGCTTAAAAGCACTACCAAGGACCGCCTGGCGTTGGCGGAACTCGGATACCCAGGAGGAGGCACCTAAGCCAAAGGCTCGGCCCGGAACCAGCTGACGGTGCTGGAACCAGGTGGTGGACCCGAAGGCCCACAGGAGAGGAGAGAACAGCTAGGCCGCGAGGCAGCCGCAGTTACCGAACCCCAACAGTCCTACAGGGGGAGCTGGGCCTACTGGCACTACAGAACCAGCCTTGACTACCAGTTCACGCAGCCCACATAGGAAGCTCCTAAACTGGAGGCACCCTGGAGTTGGCTAACTCGACCGCCCCACGACGGGGCAAGCATAGGCGTCTCAGTGAAGTTGACACAACCCGGAAACAGCTGACGGTGCTGAAACCAGGCTTGGCACGAGGGAGTACCTGTGACAAGAACACTGCCGAGAACCAGCTGGCGGTGCTGGAACCCGGATGCGTTGCCCCAGTGTGCAAGAGCCAATGGCACGACCGAGGACCAGCTGACGGTGCTGGAACCCGGTTACTAAGCTGTAGGTGCCCGCGCTTAAAAGCACTACCAAGGACCGCCTGGCGTTGGCGGAACTCGGATACCCAGGAGGAGGCACCTAAGCCAAAGGCTCGGCCCGGAACCAGCTGACGGTGCTGGAACCAGGTGGTGGACCCGAAGGCCCACAGGAGAGGAGAGAACAGCTAGGCCGCGAGGCAGCCGCAGTTACCGAACCCCAACAGTCCTACAGGGGGAGCTGGGCCTACTGGCACTACAGAACCAGCCTTGACTACCAGTTCACGCAGCCCACATAGGAAGCTCCTAAACTGGAGGCACCCTGGAGTTGGCTAACTCGACCGCCCCACGACGGGGCAAGCATAGGCGTCTCAGTGAAGTTGACACAACCCGGAAACAGCTGACGGTGCTGAAACCAGGCTTGGCACGAGGGAGTACCTGTGACAAGAACACTGCCGAGAACCAGCTGGCGGTGCTGGAACCCGGATGCGTTGCCCCAGTGTGCAAGAGCCAATGGCACGACCGAGGACCAGCTGACGGTGCTGGAACCCGGTTACTAAGCTGTAGGTGCCCGCGCTTAAAAGCACTACCAAGGACCGCCTGGCGTTGGCGGAACTCGGATACCCAGGAGGAGGCACCTAAGCCAAAGGCTCGGCCCGGAACCAGCTGACGGTGCTGGAACCAGGTGGTGGACCCCAAGGCCCACAGGAGAGGAGAGAACAGCTAGGCCGCGAGGCAGCCGCAGTTACCGAACCCCAACAGTCCTACAGGGGGAGCTGGGCCTACTGGCACTACAGAACCAGCCTTGACTACCAGTTCACGCAGCCCACATAGGAAGCTCCTAAACTGGAGGCACCCTGGAGTTGGCTAACTCGACCGCCCCACGACGGGGCAAGCATAGGCGTCTCAGTGAAGTTGACACAACCCGGAAACAGCTGACGGTGCTGAAACCAGGCTTGGCACGAGGGAGTACCTGTGACAAGAACACTGCCGAGAACCAGCTGGCGGTGCTGGAACCCGGATGCGTTGCCCCAGTGTGCAAGAGCCAATGGCACGACCGAGGACCAGCTGACGGTGCTGGAACCCGGTCACTAAGCTGTAGGTGCCCGCGCTTAAAAGCACTACCAAGGACCGCCTGGCGTTGGCGGAACTCGGATACCCAGGAGGAGGCACCTAAGCCAAAGGCTCGGCCCGGAACCAGCTGACGGTGCTGGAACCAGGTGGTGGACCCCAAGGCCCACAGGAGAGGAGAGAACAGCTAGGCCGCGAGGCAGCCGCAGTTACCGAACCCCAACAGTCCTACAGGGGGAGCTGGGCCTACTGGCACTACAGAACCAGCCTTGACTACCAGTTCACGCAGCCCACATAGGAAGCTCCTAAACTGGAGGCACCCTGGAGTTGGCTAACTCGACCGCCCCACGACGGGGCAAGCATAGGCGTCTCAGTGAAGTTGACACAACCCGGAAACAGCTGACGGTGCTGAAACCAGGCTTGGCACGAGGGAGTACCTGTGACAAGAACACTGCCGAGAACCAGCTGGCGGTGCTGGAACCCGGATGCGTTGCCCCAGTGTGCAAGAGCCAATGGCACGACCGAGGACCAGCTGACGGTGCTGGAACCCGGTCACTAAGCTGTAGGTGCCCGCGCTTAAAAGCACTACCAAGGACCGCCTGGCGTTGGCGGAACTCGGATACCCAGGAGGAGGCACCTAAGCCAAAGGCTCGGCCCGGAACCAGCTGACGGTGCTGGAACCAGGTGGTGGACCCGAAGGCCCACAGGAGAGGAGAGAACAGCTAGGCCGCGAGGCAGCCGCAGTTACCGAACCCCAACAGTCCTACAGGGGGAGCTGGGCCTACTGGCACTACAGAACCAGCCTTGACTACCAGTTCACGCAGCCCACATAGGAAGCTCCTAAACTGGAGGCACCCTGGAGTTGGCTAACTCGACCGCCCCACGACGGGGCAAGCATAGGCGTCTCAGTGAAGTTGACACAACCCGGAAACAGCTGACGGTGCTGAAACCAGGCTTGGCACGAGGGAGTACCTGTGACAAGAACACTGCCGAGAACCAGCTGGCGGTGCTGGAACCCGGATGCGTTGCCCCAGTGTGCAAGAGCCAATGGCACGACCGAGGACCAGCTGACGGTGCTGGAACCCGGTTACTAAGCTGTAGGTGCCCGCGCTTAAAAGCACTACCAAGGACCGCCTGGCGTTGGCGGAACTCGGATACCCAGGAGGAGGCACCTAAGCCAAAGGCTCGGCCCGGAACCAGCTGACGGTGCTGGAACCAGGTGGTGGACCCCAAGGCCCACAGGAGAGGAGAGAACAGCTAGGCCGCGAGGCAGCCGCAGTTACCGAACCCCAATAGTCCTACAGGGGGAGCTGGGCCTACTGGCACTACAGAACCAGCCTTGACTACCAGTTCACGCAGCCCACATAGGAAGCTCCTAAACTGGAGGCACCCTGGAGTTGGCTAACTCGACCGCCCCACGACGGGGCAAGCATAGGCGTCTCAGTGAAGTTGACACAACCCGGAAACAGCTGACGGTGCTGAAACCAGGCTTGGCACGAGGGAGTACCTGTGACAAGAACACTGCCGAGAACCAGCTGGCGGTGCTGGAACCCGGATGCGTTGCCTTGCCTATTAAAGATTGTCTTCCTAGAGCCCCAACTAGCGGTGTTGGAGCAAAGGGTAAGCAGGGGGAGATGAGTGTAGGCCGAAGCCTGCACTGGAGGCAGCTTTGTGTCTGCGTTGCGTTTGCAGGACACTTTGCCGGCTACACACTGGGGGAACAGCTGGCGTTGCTGAACCCCACTAACACAATGGCGTGTGTTTTTATCTGTGCAGCTAGCACTTGCGGGCAAAAACTAGCGATGTTAGAGCCCGTGTTGAAGCAGGAGGAGGAGGAGAGGAGCAGAGTGTAGGCCGAAGCCTAGTTGAACCAATTTCAAAGGAAACCTTTAACCCCCCCCTCAGGTGTTACAAAGTACAAGAGACACACCTTGTGCAGTATTAATGCTGCACAAGTGAAAGGTTGCTCTATTAATTTGTCTACTTGCACACGCTGAATGAAAGACATACACAATTTACCCCATTCTACAGTCAAACTGTAGTGGATGCGTGACTTGGTTTTTTGATGAGACGCAGCACAGGTGTCCAAAATAACGCCTTGGTGCTTGGCGCAGCTTCCTGAGCGTTGTTATTTGCTGTACAGGAGTCTGCGCTCTTGTGTTATCCCTTGGCAATGCCCTGTTAGCGCTGCCCATCTTATGACCTCATTTCATGTTGGCCGGTGCGGTTAACGATGGCCATAAATCCCAGACCCACAGTGTCTTTTCATAAAGCCACACTGCGGTGCTGGGATTCGTGGCCTTGAGCAGTAAATATTTTGGCCGCTCACACACGTCCTTACACCTGCTTCAGACTGGGCGGCCTCTGCTGATCCCTTCTCGCATGCCGCGGCCATGAGGCTGCACAGTCTGAAGAAGGCGGAAGGAGATGAGTTAAGACAGGCGAAGATATGCACTGCTCGTGCCCATCAATCACACCCTCGCAGTCAAAATAATTAAGACAACGAGGAGCATTTTATTCAGGCAGGGCGGACGAACAGGCGCAAGTAGCCAACCAATGATGTCAGAAGACGGGAAGCGCTACCAAGGGGGGTGCTGCGTATCATTAGAAAGGAAAGTCACACCTCAGGGACAGTGGAATGGTCTCAAAGAGACACATTTTGTACGTGTTGAGTTCCACGTGGGCAAGGAGAAAACATCAGCCACCTTGTACAAATGCAGCAGTACTGCTGTACAAGGTGGCTGTTATACATAGAAACACCTGGGGGTGGGGGCCAGGCTCCCTTCAATTTCAGTTCATGTGCCTGCGTGGCGTTTGCAGGTCACGTTGCAAGCTGCACAGCAGGGGAACAGCTGGCGGTGCTGAACCCCACTAACACATTGGCTGGTGTTTTTCTCTGTGCAGCTAGCATTTCCGGGCAAAAACTAGCGGTGTTTGAGCCCAGGGTCAGCAGGAGGAGTAGAGGAGCAGAGTGTTGGCCAAAGCCTAGTTGAACCAATTTCAAAGGTTACCTTTAACCCCCCCCTCAGGTGTTGCAAGGTACAAGAGCCACACCTTGAACAGCATTATTGATGCACAAGTCAAAGGTTGCTCTATTTAATTTTTCTCCTTGCACACGCTGAATTAAACACGTACACTATTTAGCCCATTATACTGTCAAACAGTAGTGGAGGCGTGACTACTAGTCTTTTTAAGGAGACGCAGCACAGGTGTACAAATTTACACCTAGGTGCTGTGCGCAGATTCCTTACCGTTGTTATTTGCAGTACAGGAAACTGCGCTCTTGTGTTATCCCTTGGCAATACCCTGTTAGTGCAGGCCGTCTCATGACCTCATTTCATGTTGGCCGGTGCGGTTAACGATGGCCATAAATCCCAGACCCACAGTGGCTTTTCCTAAAGTCACACTGCGGTGCTGGGATTCGTGGCCTTGTGCAGTAAATATGTTCGCCGCTCACACATGTCCTTACACCTGCTTCAGACTGGGCGGCCTCAGCTGATCCCTTATCGCATGCCGCGGCCATGAGGCCGCACAGTCAGAAGAAGGCGGAAGGAGGGGAGTGAAAACAGGGGAACATATGCACTGCTCGTGCCCATCAATCACACCCTCGCAGTCAAAATATATGAGACAACGGGGGGCGTTGTGTCGGGCAGGGGGGACGCACAGGCACAGCCAGCCAACCAATGATGTCAGGAGACGGGCAGCGCTAACAATGGGGGTGCTGCGTGTCATTAAAAAGGAAAGTCACACCTCAGGGACATTGTAATGGTCTGTAATGAGACACATTTTGTACTTGTTGAGTTCCACGTGTGCAAGGAGAAAAAGTCAGCCACCTTGTACAAATGCAGCAGTACTGCTGTACAAGGTGGCTGTTATACATAGAAACACCTGTGGGTGGGGGGCAGGCTCCCTTCAATTTCAGTTCATGTGCCTGCGTGGCGTTTGCAGGTCACGTTGCAAGCTACACAGCAGGGGAACAGCTGACGTTGCTGAACCCCACTGACACATTGACTGGTGTTTTTCTCTGTGCAGATTGCATGTCCGGGCAAAAACTAGCGGTGTTAGAGCCCAGGGTCAGCAGGAGGAGGAGAGGAGCAAAGTGTAGGCCGAAGCCTGCACTGGTGGCAGCTTTTGTTCTGTTGTGCCAGCGTGGCTTGTGCTGGACACGTTGCCGACTACACAGCAGGGGAACAGCTGGCGGTGCTGAACCCCACTAACACATTGGCTGGTGTTTTTCTCTGTGCAGCTAGCATTTCCGGGCAAAAACTAGCGGTGTTTGAGCCCAGGGTCAGCAGGAGGAGTAGAGGAGCAGAGTGTAGGCCGAAGCCTAGTTGAACCAATTTCAAAGGTTACCTTTAACCCCCCCCTCAGGTGTTGCAAGGTACAAGAGCCACACCTTGTGCAGCATTAATGCTGCACAAGTAAAAGGTTGCTCTATTTGTTTTGCTCCTTGCACACGCTGACTAAAACACGTACACTATTTAGCCCATTATACTGTCAAACAGTTGTGGAGGCGTGACTTGTCTTTTTAACGAGACGCAGCACAGGTGTCAAAATTTGCACCTAGGTACTGGGCGCAGATTCCTGAGCGTTGTTATTTGCTGTACAGGAGTCTGCGCTATTGTGATCCCTTGGCCATGCGCTGTGAGCGCTTCCTGTCTTCTGACCTCATTTCATGTCGGCTGTTGCGGTTAGCGATGGACATGAATCCCAGACCCACAGTGTGTTTTTAAAAAATCACACTGCGGTGCTGGGATTCGTGCCCTGGTGCACTAAATATGTTTGCCGCTCACACATGTCCTTACACCTGCTTCAGACTGGGCGGCCTCATCTGATCCCTTATCGCCTGCCGCGGCCATGAGGACACCCAGTCTGAAGAAGGCGGAAGGAGATGAGTGAACACAGGCAAACATATGCACTGCACATGCCCATCAATCACACCCTCGCTGTCCAAAAAAATAAGACACCGAGGGCCGTTGTTTCGAGCAGGGGAGATGCACAGGCGCAGCCAGCTAACCAATGATGTCAAAAGACGGGCAGCGCTAACAAGGGTGGTGCTGCGTGTCATTACAAAGGAAAGTCACACCTCAGGGACATTGTAATGGTCTCTAATGAGACACATTTTGTACGTGTTGAGTTCCACGTGGGCAAGGAGAAAAAGTCAGCCACCTTGTACAAATGCAGCAGTACTGCTGTACAAGGTGGCTGATATACATAGAAACACCTGTGGGTGGGGGGCAGGCTCCCTTCAATTTCAGTTCATGTGCCTGCGTGGCGTTTGCAGGTCACGTTGCAAGCTACACAGCAGGGGAACAGCTGGCGTTGCTGAACCCCACTGACACATTGACTGGTGTTTTTCTCTGTGCAGATTGCATGTCCGGGCAAAAACTAGCGGTGTTAGAGCCCAGGGTCAGCAGGAGGAGGAGGAGAGGAGCAAAGTGTAGGCCGAAGCCTGCACTGGTGGCAGCTTTTGGTCGGTTGTGCCAGCGTGGCTTGTGCTGGACACGATGCCGGCTACACAGCGGGGGAACAGCAGGCGGTGCTGAACCCCACTAACACATTGGCTGGTGTTTTTCTCTGTGCAGCTAGCATGTCCGGGCAGAAACTGGCGTTGTTTGAGCCCAGGGTCAGCAGGAGGAGGAGAGGAGCAAAGTGTAGGCCGAAGCCTGCACTGGTGGCAGCTTTTGGTCGGTTGTGCCAGCGTGGCTTGTGCTGGACACGTTGCCGACTACACAGCAGGGGAACAGCTGGCGGTGCTGAACCCCACTAACACATTGGCTGGTGTTTTTCTCTGTGCAGCTAGCATTTCCGGGCAAAAACTAGCGGTGTTTGAGCCCAGGGTCAGCAGGAGGAGTAGAGGAGCAGAGTGTAGGCCGAAGCCTAGTTGAACCAATTTCAAAGGTTACCTTTAACCCCCCCCTCAGGTGTTGCAAGGTACAAGAGCCACACCTTGTGCAGCATTAATGCTGCACAAATAAAAGGTTGCTCTATTTGTTTTGCTCCTTGCACACGCTGACTAAAACACGTACACTATTTAGCCCATTATACTGTCAAACAGTTGTGGAGGCGTGACTTGTCTTTTTAACGAGACGCAGCACAGGTGTCAAAATTTGCACCTAGGTACTGGGCGCAGATTCCTGAGCGTTGTTATTTGCTGTACAGGAGTCTGCGCTATTGTGATCCCTTGGCCATGCGCTGTGAGCGCTTCCTGTCTTCTGACCTCATTTCATGTCGGCCGTTGCGGTTAGCGATGGACATGAATCCCAGACCCACAGTGTGTTTTTAAAAAATCACACTGCGGTGCTGGGATTCGTGCCCTGGTGCACTAAATATGTTTGCCGCTCACACATGTCCTTACACCTGCTTCAGACTGGGCGGCCTCATCTGATCCCTTATCGCCTGCCGCGGCCATGAGGACACCCAGTCTGAAGAAGGCGGAAGGAGATGAGTGAACACAGGCAAACATATGCACTGCACATGCCCATCAATCACACCCTCGCTGTCCAAAAAAATAAGACACCGAGGGCCGTTGTTTCGAGCAGGGGAGATGCACAGGCGCAGCCAGCTAACCAATGATGTCAAAAGACGGGCAGCGCTAACAAGGGTGGTGCTGCGTGTCATTACAAAGGAAAGTCACACCTCAGGGACATTGTAATGGTCTCTAATGAGACACATTTTGTACGTGTTGAGTTCCACGTGGGCAAGGAGAAAAAGTCAGCCACCTTGTACAAATGCAGCAGTACTGCTGTACAAGGTGGCTGATATACATAGAAACACCTGTGGGTGGGGGGCAGGCTCCCTTCAATTTCAGTTCATGTGCCTGCGTGGCGTTTGCAGGTCACGTTGCAAGCTACACAGCAGGGGAACAGCTGGCGTTGCTGAACCCCACTGACACATTGACTGGTGTTTTTCTCTGTGCAGATTGCATGTCCGGGCAAAAACTAGCGGTGTTAGAGCCCAGGGTCAGCAGGAGGAGGAGGAGAGGAGCAAAGTGTAGGCCGAAGCCTGCACTGGTGGCAGCTTTTGGTCAGTTGTGCCAGCGTGGCTTGTGCTGGACACGATGCCGCCTACACAGCGGGGGAACAGCAGGCGGTGCTGAACCCCACTAACACATTGGCTGGTGTTTTTCTCTGTGCAGCTAGCATGTCCGGGCAGAAACTGGCGTTGTTTGAGCCCAGGGTCAGCAGGAGGAGGAGAGGAGCAGAGTGTAGGCCGAAGCCTAGTTGAACCAATTTCAAAGGTTACCTTTAACCCCCCCCTCAGGTGTTGCAAGGTACAAGAGCCACACCTTGTGCAGCATTAATGCTGCACAAGTAAAAGGTTGCTCTATTTGTTTTGCTCCTTGCACACGCTGACTAAAACACGTACACTATTTAGCCCATTATACTGTCAAACAGTTGTGGAGGCGTGACTTGTCTTTTTAACGAGACGCAGCACACGTGTCAAAATTTGCACCTAGGTACTGGGCGCAGATTCCTGAGCGTTGTTATTTGCTGTACAGGAGTCTGCGCTATTGTGATCCCTTGGCCATGCGCTGTGAGCGCTTCCTGTCTTCTGACCTCATTTCATGTCGGCCGTTGCGGTTAGCGATGGACATGAATCCCAGACCCACAGTGTGTTTTCAAAAAATCACACTGCGTGGCTGGGATTCGTGGCCTTGTGCAGTAAATAGGTTTGCCGCTTACACATGTCCTTACACCTGCTCCAGACTGGGCGGCCTCAGCTGATCCCTTATCGCCTACCACGGCCAGGAGGCCGCACAGTCTGAAGAAGGCGGAAGGAGATGAGTTAAGACAGGCGAACATATGCACTGCTCGTGCCCATAAACCACACCCTCGCTGACAAAATAAATATGACAACGAGGGGCGTTGTTTCTAGCAGGGCGGATGCACAGGCGCAGCCAGCTAACCATGATGACAAAAGACGGGAAACGCTACCAAGGGGGGTGCTGCGTATCATTACAAAGGAAAGTCACACCTCAGGGACAGTGGAATGGTCTCAATGAGACACATTTTGTACGTGTTGAGTTCCACGTGGGCAAGGAGAAAAAGTCAGCCACCTTGTACAAATGCAGCAGTACTGCTGTACTAGGTGGCTGTTATACATAGAAACACCTGGGGGGGTGGGGCCAGGTTCCCTTTTAATTTCAGTTCCTGTGCCTGCATGGCGTTTGCAGGTCACGTTGCCGGCTACACAGCAGGGGAACAGCTGGCGTTGCTGAACCCCACTAACACATTGGCTGGTGTTTTTCTCTGTGCAGCTAGCACTTCCGGGCAAAAACTAGCGGTGTTTGAGCCCAGGGTCAGCAGGAGGAGGAGAGGAGCAGAGTGTAGGCCGAAGCCTGCACTGGTGGCAGCTTTTGTTCTGTTGTGCCAGCGTGGCTTGTGCTGGACACGTTGCCGACTACACAGCAGGGGAACAGCTGGCGGTGCTGAACCCCACTGACACATCACCTAGTGTTTTTTTCTGTGTAGACAACACTTCCAGGTGGCAACTGACAGTGTTGAAACCCAGGGAATCAAAGAGGAGCAGAGTGTAGGCCGAAGCCTGCAGTGGAGCAAGTTGAAAGGGAACCTTTAACCCCCCCCCCCCCAGGCATTTGTTGCTGAAAGAGCCATCTTGTACAGCAGTAATACTGCACATGGAAAATGGTGGCTCCGAAAATTATGCTCCTTGCAAACGCTGAAGTACACACTCATATAATGTGTCCCCTCACACCGTCAAACCATCCCGGAAGTGGGACTTTCCTTTGTAATGTGACACAGCACAGCCGTCATTCCAACCCCCTTGGTGCCGGGCACCACCTCCTCAACGTTGTTTGGTTCTGTCACGGAGCCCGCACTGTAATGTTATCCCTTGGCCATGCACAGTTAGCGGTGCCCGTCTTCTGACATCATGTAGGTGTCAGGCTGGCAGTGCCTGTGCGTCCAAGCTGCCCGAGATCCAACCTTGCAGTGTCATCTAATGTAGTCCCACTGCGGGCCAGGGATCCATGGGCATGCGCAGTGCATATCATCGCCTCTCACTCACCTCCTTCCTGCTTCTTCAGACTGTGCGGCGTCACGGCCGTGGCATGCTATTAGGGATCAGCTGACGCCGCCTAGTCTGAAGAAGCGTGAAGAAGGGGAGTGAGAGGCTAGTATATGCACTGCGCATGGCCATGGATACCAGGCCCACTGTGGGATCACATTAGACGACACTGCGAGGTGTGATTTCGGGCAGCGTGGACGCACAGGCGCAGCCAGGACGACAACAAATGATGTCAGAGGACGGGCAGCGCAAACTGTGCATGGCCAAGGGATAACATAACAGCGCAGGGTCCATGACGGAATCAAACAACGCTAAGGAGGCAGCGCACGGTGCCAAGGGGGTAGCAATGACGGCTGTGCTGCGTCACATTACAAAGGAAAGTCCCACCTCCGGGACGGTTGGACGGTGTGAGGGGACACATTACATGAGTGTGTAGTTCAGCGTTTGCAAGGAGCATAATTTCAAGAGCGACCTTTCCCTTGTGCAGTATTAGTGCTGCACATGGTGGCTCTTTCAGTAACAAACGCCTAGGGGGGGGGGGAGACAGGTCCCCTTACATTTTAGTTGTGCCAGCGTGGCGGTCGCATGACACGTTGCCGGATACACAGCTGGGGATCAGCTGACGTTACTGAACCCCAATAACAGAGGAGCGACTGTTGACTGTGCACACAGCACTTCCAGGCACCAACTGGCGGTGTTAGAGCCCAGGGACAGCAGGAGGAGCAGATTGGAGGTATTGCCGCACACACAGCTGGGGATCAGCTGACGTTACTGAACCCCAATAACAGAGGAGCGACTGTTGACTGTGCACACAGCACTTCCAGGCACCAACTGGCGGTGTTAGAGCCCAGGGACAGCAGGAGGAGCAGATTGGAGGTATTGCCGCACACACAGCTGGGGATCAGCTGACGTTACTGAACCCCAATAACAGAGGAGCGACTGTTGACTGTGCACACAGCACTTCCAGGCACCAACTGGCGGTGTTAGAGCCCAGGGACAGCAGGAGGAGCAGAGGAACAGAGTGTAGGCCGAAGCCTGATTGGAGCAAGTTGAAAGGAAACCTTTAACCCCCCCCCCCCCAAGACGTTTGTAGCTAAAAGAGCCATGTTGTGCAGCACTAAGGATGCAAAAGGAAAAGGTTGCTCTTTTAATTATGCTCCTTGCAAACACCGAAGTAAACACTAAAAATGTGTCCCTTTATACCGTTAAACCGTTCCGGAGGTGCGAATTTCCTTCGTAATGGGACACAGCACAGCTGTCATTCCTATCCCCTTGATGCCGTGCGCTGCCTCCTCAGCGTTGTTTTAAGCTGCCACGGAGCCTGCGCTGTTCTGTTAGCCCTTGGCCATGCCCAATTAGCGCTGCCTGTCTTCTGACATAATTTGGTGTCAGGCTGTCAGTGCCTGTGCGTCCACGCTGCTCCAGATCCCACCTCGCAGTCTCATCTAACGTAATCCCACTGCGGGCCTTGGAACCATGGGCATGCACAGTGCATAACCTCGACTCTCACTCCCCTCCTTCCCTCTTCTTCAGACTGTGCGGTGTCACGGCCGTGGCATGCTAGGGATCAGCTGACGGCGCACAGTCTAAAGAAGGCGGAGGGAAATGAGCGAGAGCCCGAGGGGAAGATATGCACTGCGCATGCCCATGGATCCCAGGCCCGCAGTGTGACTCAATCAGAAGACACTGCGAGGCGGGATCTCGGGCACCGCGGCCGCACAGGCGCAGCCAGCCTGACACCAAATTATGTCAGAAGACAGGCAGCGCAAATAGGGCATGCCCAAGGGATAACAGAACAGCGCAGGCTCCGTGACAGCTTAAAACAACGCTGAGGAGGCAGCGCATGGCACCAAGGGGGTAGGAATGACGGCTGTGCTGCGTCACATTACGAAGGAAAGTCCCAGCTCCGGGACGGTATAACGGTATCAGTGAACACATTTTATAAGTGTTAAGTTCTGCGTGTGCAAAGAGCTAAAAAAAAAGAGCTACCTTTTCCTTGCGCAGCATTACTGCTGCACAAGATGGCTCTTTCAGTAACAAACGACGGGGGGGGGGGGGGAGAGGTTCCCTTACATTTAGGTTGTTGTGCCAGCGTGGCGGTCGCAGGACACATTGCCGGCTACACAGCTGGGGATCAGCTGACGTTACTGAAACCCAATAACACTGGGTCGTATGTTTTTACTGTGCAGCCTGTTGTGAATTCTGTGGTCACAAGTGGTATTGCAGTCTCTGGGCGTCCTCCCTCAGGTGTTTTGGTGTGCTCGTTGGCTGCCTTGCTATTTAGCTCCACCTGAGTCTGTCTTCCTTGCTCCTTGTCAATGTTCCAGTGTTGGATCTGAGCTACTGCATCTTTCCTTGGGCCTGCTGCTCTGCTAGATAAGTGCTTCTAGTTTGTTTTCTGTTTTTTCTGTCCAGCTTGTTATTATCTTTTGCTGGAAGCTCTGAGAAGCAAAGGGGTGCACCGCCGTGCTGTTAGTTCGGCACGGTGGGTCTTTTTTGCCCCTTTGCGTGGTTTTCGTTTTAGGGTTTTTTGTAGACTGCATAGTTCTCTTTGCTATCCTCGCTCTGTCTAGAATATCGGGCCTCAGTTTGCTGAATCTATTTCATTCCTACGTTTGTCTTTTCATCTTGCTAACAGTCATTATATGTGGGGGCTGCCTATTCCTTTGGGGTATTTCTCTGAGGTAAGTCAGGCTTGTATTTCTATCTTCAGGCTAGTCAGCTCCTCAGGCAGTGCCGAGTTGCATAGGTAGTGATAGGCGCAATCCACTGCTGCTTCCAGTTGTGTGAGGACAGTTCAGGTACTGCAGTCTACAGAGATTCCACGTCTCAGAGCTCGTCCTATTGTTTTGGGTTTTTGCCAGATCTCTGTATGTGCGCTGATTACTGCACGCTGTGTTGCCTGATTGCCAGCCATAACAGTACAAGGAGCCAATTCAATGATTTCCAATAGAGGGAAAAAAGAAATCCTGACATCATTTTTTTTTCTTAGCTCTGTCTTCAGTCTTTTTTTTCCCCTAGACATTAGAGTGCTTCAGGACACAGCTGTGGACATGGATATTCAGGCTCTGTGCTCCTCAATGGATAATCTCGTTGTAAATGTACAAAAGATTCAAGATACTATTGATCAGAAATCGATGCTAGAACCAAGAATTCCGATTCCTGATTTGTTTTTTGGTGACAGAACTAAGTTCCTGAGCTTCAGAAATAATTGTAAGCTATTTTTGGCCTTGAAACCTCATTCTTCTGGTAATCCTATTCAACAGGTTTTGATTATTATTTCTTTTTTGCGCGGCGACCCACAGGACTGGGCGTTTTCTCTTGCACCAGGAGATTCTGCATTGAGTAATATTGATGCATTTTTCCAGGCGCTGGGATTGCTTTACGATGAGCCTAATTCAGTGGATCAAGCTGAGAAAAATCTGCTGGCTTTATGCCAGGGTCAGGATGATGTAGAACTATATTGTCAGAAATTTAGAAAATGGTCAGTACTCACTCTGTGGAATGAATCTGCACTAGCGGCTTTGTTCAGAAAGGGTCTCTCTGAAGCTCTTAAGGATGTAATGGTGGGATTTCCTATGCCTGCTGGTTTGAATGAGTCTATGTCCTTGGCCATTCAGATCGGTCGTCGCTTGCGCGAGCGTAAATCTGTGCACCATCTGGCGGTATTGTCTGAGAGTAAGCCTGAGCCTATGCAGTGCAACAGGACTATGACTAAAGTAGAACGGCACGAACACAGACGTCTGAACAGACTGTGTTTCTATTGTGGTGATTCTACTCATGCTATTTCTAATTGTCCTAAACGCACTAGGCGGTTCGATAGCTCTGCCGTTATTGGTACTGTACAGTCCAAATTCCTTTTGTCCATTACCTTAATGTGCTCTTTGTCATCATATTCTGTCATGGCGTTTGTGGATTCAGGCGCTGCCCTGAATCTGATGGATTTGGATTATGCTAAACGTTGTGGATTTTTCTTGGAGCCTTTGCGGTGTCCTATTCCGTTGAGAGGAATTGATGCTACACCTCTGGCCAAGAATAAGCCTCAGTACTGGGCCCAGCTGACCATGTGCATGGCTCCTGCACATCAGGAAGTTATTCGCTTTTTGGTACTGCATAATTTGCATGATGTGGTCGTGTTGGGGTTGCCATGGCTACAAACCCATAATCCAGTATTGGATTGGAACTCTATGTCGGTAACCAGCTGGGGTTGTCAGGGAGTACATGGTGATGTTCCATTTTTGTCTATTTCGTCATCCATTCCTTCTGACATCCCAGAGTTCTTGTCGGACTTTCAGGATGTATTTGAAGAGTCCAAGTCTGATGCCCTTCCTCCGCATAGGAATTGTGATTGTGCTATCGATTTGATTCCTGGTAGTAAATTCCCTAAGGGTCGTTTATTTAATTTGTCCGTACCTGAACACACCGCTATGCGCAGTTATGTGAAGGAGTCCCTGGAGAAGGGACATATTCGCCCATCGTCGTCACCATTGGGAGCAGGGTTCTTTTTTGTAGCCAAGAAGGATGGTTCGCTAAGACCGTGTATTGATTACCGCCTTCTTAATAAGATCACTGTTAAGTTTCAGTATCCCTTGCCATTGATTTCTGACTTGTTTGCTCGGATTAAGGGGGCTAGTTGGTTTACTAAGATTGATCTTCGTGGTGCGTATAATCTGGTGAGAATCAGGCAGGGAGATGAATGGAAAACGGCATTTAATACGCCCGAGGGTCATTTTGAGTATCTGGTGATGCCGTTCGGACTTGCCAATGCTCCATCTGTTTTTCAGTCTTTTATGCATGACATTTTTCGTGAGTATCTGGATAAATTCTTGATTGTTTACTTGGATGACATTTTGATCTTCTCAGATGATTGGGAGTCTCATGTAAAGCAAGTCAGAATGGTTTTCCAGGTACTGCGTGCTAATTCCTTGTTTGTGAAGGGATCAAAGTGTCTCTTCGGTGTGCAGAAAGTTTCATTTTTGGGGTTCATCTTTTCCCCTTCTACTATCGAGATGGATCCGGTTAAGGTTCAGGCCATCCAGGATTGGACTCAGCCGACATCTCTAAAAAGTTTGCAGAAATTCCTGGGCTTTGCTAATTTTTATCGTCGCTTCATCTGTAATTTTTCTAGCATTGCCAGACCATTGACCGATTTGACCAAGAAGGGTGCTGATTTGGTTAATTGGTCTTCTGCTGCCGTGGAAGCTTTTCAGGAGTTGAAGCGTCGTTTTTGCTGTGCCCCTGTGTTGTGTCAACCTGATGTTTCTCTTCCGTTCCAGGTCGAGGTTGATGCTTCTGAGATTGGTGCAGGGGCGGTTTTGTCACAGAGAGGTTCTGGTTGCTCAGTGTTCAAACCATGTGCTTTCTTTTCCAGGAAATTTTCTGCTGCTGAGCGTAATTATGATGTGGGCAACCGAGAGTTGCTGGCCATGAAGTGGGCATTCGAGGAGTGGCGTCATTGGCTTGAGGGTGCTAAGCATCGCGTGGTGGTTTTGACTGATCATAAGAACCTTACTTATCTTGAGTCTGCCAAGCGCTTGAATCCTAGACAGGCCCGTTGGTCGTTATTTTTTGCTCGTTTTGATTTTGTGATTTCATACCTTCCGGGCTCTAAAAATGTGAAGGCGGATGCTCTGTCTAGGAGTTTTGTGCCCGACTCTCCGGGGTTATCTGAGCCGGCGAGTATCCTCAAGGAAGGAGTCATTGTGTCTGCCATCTCCCCTGATTTGCGGAGAGTGTTGCAGAAATTTCAGGCTAATAAACCTGATCGTTGTCCGGCCGAGAAACTGTTCGTCCCTGATAGGTGGACTAGTAAAGTTATCTCTGAACTTCATTGTTCGGTGCTGGCCGGTCATCCAGGAATCTTTGGTACCAGGGAGTTGGTTGCTAGATCCTTTTGGTGGCCGTCTCTGTCGCGGGATGTGCGTGCTTTTGTGCAGTCCTGTGGAATTTGTGCTAGGGCTAAGCCCTGCTGTTCACGTGCCAGTGGGTTGCTTTTGCCCTTGCCGGTCCCGAAGAGGCCTTGGACACATATTTCGATGGATTTCATTTCTGACCTTCCCGTTTCTCAAAAGATGTCTGTCATTTGGGTGGTCTGTGATCGCTTTTCTAAAATGGTCCATCTGGTGCCCTTGGTTAAATTGCCTTCCTCCTCTGATTTGGTGCCTTTGTTCTTCCAGCATGTGGTTCGTTTACATGGCATTCCTGAGAATATTGTTTCTGACAGAGGTTCCCAGTTTGTCTCAAGGTTCTGGCGAGCCTTTTGTGGTAGGATGGGCATTGACCTATCTTTTTCCTCGGCCTTCCATCCTCAGACTAATGGCCAGACCGAACGAACCAATCAGACCTTGGAAACATATCTGAGATGTTTTGTTTCCGCTGACCAGGATGATTGGGTGTCATTTTTGCCGTTGGCTGAGTTCGCCCTTAATAATCGGGCCAGCTCGGCTACCTTGGTCTCTCCATTTTTCTGCAATTCTGGGTTCCATCCTCGTTTCTCTTCAGGACAGGTTGAGTCTTCGGACTGTCCTGGTGTGGATTATGTGGTGGACAGGTTGCAGCAGATCTGGACTCAGGTAGTGGACAATTTGACCTTGTCCCAGGAGAAGGCTCAGCTTTTCGCTAATCGCAGACGCCGTGTGGGACCCCGACTTCGTGTTGGGGATCTGGTTTGGTTATCTTCTCGTCATATACCTATGAAGGTTTCCTCTCCTAAATTTAAACCTCGTTTTATTGGTCCGTATAGGATTTCTGAGATTCTCAATCCGGTGTCTTTTCGTCTGACCCTCCCAGACTCCTTTTCCATACATAATGTATTCCATAGGTCGTTGTTGAGGAGATACGTGGCACCTATGGTTCCATCTGTGGAGCCTCCTGCCCCTGTTTTGGTGGAGGGGGAATTGGAGTATATTGTGGAGAAGATTTTGGATTCTCGTGTCTCTAGACGGAAACTCCAGTATCTGGTCAAATGGAAGGGTTATGCTCAGGAAGATAATTCCTGGGTTTTTGCCTCTGATGTCCATGCCCCAGATCTTGTTCGTGCCTTTCATGTGGCTCATCCTGGTCGGCCTGGGGGTTCTGGTGAGGGTTCGGTGACCCCTCCTCAAGGGGGGGGTACTGTTGTGAATTCTGTGGTCACAAGTGGTATTGCAGTCTCTGGGCGTCCTCCCTCAGGTGTTTTGGTGTGCTCGTTGGCTGCCTTGCTATTTAGCTCCACCTGAGTCTGTCTTCCTTGCTCCTTGTCAATGTTCCAGTGTTGGATCTGAGCTACTGCATCTTTCCTTGGGCCTGCTGCTCTGCTAGATAAGTGCTTCTAGTTTGTTTTCTGTTTTTTCTGTCCAGCTTGTTATTATCTTTTGCTGGAAGCTCTGAGAAGCAAAGGGGTGCACCGCCGTGCTGTTAGTTCGGCACGGTGGGTCTTTTTTGCCCCTTTGCGTGGTTTTCGTTTTAGGGTTTTTTGTAGACTGCATAGTTCTCTTTGCTATCCTCGCTCTGTCTAGAATATCGGGCCTCACTTTGCTGAATCTATTTCATTCCTACGTTTGTCTTTTCATCTTGCTAACAGTCATTATATGTGGGGGCTGCCTATTCCTTTGGGGTATTTCTCTGAGGTAAGTCAGGCTTGTATTTCTATCTTCAGGCTAGTCAGCTCCTCAGGCAGTGCCGAGTTGCATAGGTAGTGATAGGCGCAATCCACTGCTGCTTCCAGTTGTGTGAGGACAGTTCAGGTACTGCAGTCTACAGAGATTCCACGTCTCAGAGCTCGTCCTATTGTTTTGGGTTTTTGCCAGATCTCTGTATGTGCGCTGATTACTGCACGCTGTGTTGCCTGATTGCCAGCCATAACAGCAGCCTGCACTTCTGAGCCGCAACTGGCGGTGTTGGAGCCCAGGAATAGCAGTTCAGGTGGTAGAAAGATGAACACAGCAGGAGACCTGGATGACACCCAATTACTTAATCAGGCAGAGGAGTGGCAAATTCCTGCGAGATCCAGGCCTGGTTCATTTTCAGGAAAGTAAGCCGGTCAACGTTATCGGAGGATAGTCGCATGCGACGGTCTGTTAGTACACCACCTGCGGCACTAAAGACACGTTCCGATAAGACACTAGCCGCAGGGCAAGCCAGCACCTCCAATGCATACTGGCTTAGCTCTGGCCATGTATCCAGCTTAGAGACCCAAAACTTGAACGGGGAAGAGCCGTCTGGGAGTACAGTAAGAGGGCAAGCCATGTAGTCTGTCACCATCTGACGGAACCGTTGCCTCCTGCTGACTGGAGCCGCCGGTGATGGTGTAGACATTTGGGGCGGGCACACAAAAGTGTGCCAGAGTTGTGCCATACTGGGCTTGCCTTGGGCAGAGGCACTGCTTCTGCTCCCTCTTTGGGCAGAGCCTCCCCCACTGCCTCGACGCACTGAGCTGCTTTGTAAAGCACTAGCAGCACTCCTCTCAGTTGGACAGGAGAAGATGATGGAATTCACCAGTGTGTCGTGGTACTCCCGCAATTTACGCTCCCGGGTCAACGCAGGGATGAGGTTTTGGACGTTGTCCCGGTAGCGAGGATCGAGGAGGGTGAACACCCAATAATCAGGCATGTTGAGAATGTGGTCGATGCGGCGGTCGTTTCTCAGGCACTGCAGCATGAAATCCACCATGTGCTGCAGAGTGCCAACCGGCCCAGAAACGCTGTCCCCTGCTTGAGACATGATCTCTGCCCGCTCGTCATCACCCCACCCTCGCTGTACACACTGACCACTGGACAATTGTGTCGCTCCCTCCTCTGGACGGAGCTCTTCCTCCTCCATTGACTCCTCCTCATCCTCCTCACAAATTGGCCCCTGCGTACCCCTTTGTGAGGAACCACGTGGCGCTGACTCTCCAGAAGCTGATGGAAAAGGTGACTCCTCATCCTCCACCTCTTCCACCACATCATCCCTTAACCCTTGCAAAGTTTGCTGAAGCAGGCAGATAAGGGGGACAGTCATGCTGACTAGTGCATCATCTGCACTTGCCATCCGCGTGGAATAATCAAAAGGACGCAAAACCTGGCAGACGTCCTTCATAGTGGCCCACTCTGTGGTTGTGAAGTCTGATCGGCGCTGACTGCGACTTCTTTGCGCCTGATGCAGCTGGTACTCCATAACTGCTTGCTGCTGCTCACACAACCGCTCCAACATATGTAACGTGGAATTCCACCGGGTAGGTAGGTCACATATGATGCGGTGTTCCGGAAGGCGGAATCGGCGCTGCAGAGCAGCAATGCGGGATCTGGCCAAGCTGGAACGCCGCAAGTGAGCACACTCTAGGCGGACCTTGTGCAGCAGGGCATCAAGATCCGGATAGTCCCTCAGAAAACTCTGCACAACCAAATTGAGCACATGTGCCAGACATGGGATGTGAGTGAGGTTGCCAAGGGCCAAAGCTGCCACCAGATTTCGGCCATTGTCACACACTACCATGCCTGGCTGGAGATTCGCTGGCAGTAACCACACATCGCTCTCCTGCTTTATGGCATTCCAGAGCTCCTGCGCTGTGTGGCTTCGATGCCCCAATGAAACTAGTTTCAAGACGGCCTGCTGACGTTTGGCCACGGCTGTGCTCATGTCGGTCATAGGTAAACGTTCACGGGTCCATGTGGGGGTGGACTGTGACGGATCCTGCAGAGAGGAATCAGAGGAACTGGTGTAAGAGGAGGAGTCGATGCGTACAGACTGGATTCCTGCAATCCTTGGAGTGGGCAGGACACGTCCTGCGCCACTCGCACGATCTGTACCTGGCTCAACAACATTAACCCAATGGGCAGTGAGGGAAACATATCGCCCCTGTCCATGCTGACTGGTCCACGCATCGGTGGTGAGGTGGACCTTGCTACTGACGGCGTTCAGTAGCGCATGTTTTATGTTTGCCTCAACATGCCTGTGCAGGGCAGGGACAGCCTGCCTGCTGAAGTAAAAGCGGCTGGGCACCTTGTACTGTGGGACTGCCAATGCCATCAAGTCACGGAAGCTGTCAGTCTCCACCAACCTGAACGAGAGCATTTCCAGGGACAACAGTTTGGCAATGCCTGCATTCAGAGCCTGTGCTCGGGGGTGGTTGGCCGAGAATGCCCGCCTTTTCTCCCATGCCTGTACTACCGATGGCTGTAGAGTAGACTGGGAGTGTGAGGATGACTGGGAAGGTGGTGCTGTGGGTGGAATTACACAAGGTCTCTGGGAGGAAGCCAAACCAGCTGTGCGTGAGCTGGAGGAAGAGGCAACACGAGCTGAAGAGGTGGTAGCTGCCGCTGTTGGTTGGCCTACATCTTCAGTGTGTTTCTGTAACTCCACCGCGTGCCTGGTCCGCACATGTTTCCACATATTTGTGGTATTGAGGTTGCTGACATTTTTCCCTCTTTTTACTTTATGATGACACAGCTTGCATTTGACAAAACAAATGTCATCTGCAACTGTGTCAAAAAAGGACCAGGCACTGCAAGTCTTGGGAGCGCCCTTTTTGGCTTTGGAAAGAGACAGGCTCCTAACGGGTGCCAAAGTGGAGGCTACAGGCTCCGCAGTCTTCCCCCTCCCTCTCCCTCTTTGGCCCGTAAGAGGAAGCTCTTCCTCTGAGCTGCTCCCACCACCTTCCTGTTCCTCACGCCACGATGGGTCAAGGACCTCATCATCTCCACTACCCTCTGCCACCAACTGCTCCTCCTGGGTAGTCTCAGCAGCACAGTACGCACGAGAAAGCGGCACCTGAGTTTCATCATCAGATGCGTACTGCGCTGTGGTCACCGGAGGCACTGGCCCACCTGCCTCTTCAGAGTCAGAGAGAAAAAGGTGTTGGGCATCACTGCACACTGCCTCTTCTTCCATTTCTCCAATGCTGCTTGGCTGGCCCCCTGTTTCCAAGCCAAGAGATTCAGAGAACAGAAGTAGAGACGGCTCCTGTCCTGGGCTCTCTGACTGCCTGGCCAATTTGGCAGGTGGTGAAGAGACAGATGGCTGCTCTCCAGTGCTCTGTGCCTGAGAGGATGTGGCACTAACTGAAGTCGATGCCGAGGCGTTAGCTGCCATCCACCCGACAACGGCTTCAATTTGGTCTTCACGCAGCAGCGGTGCACGGCGCTCTCCGACAAAGCTGCGCATGAAGGACTGTTCCCTGCTGAAACTGAGTGACGACGAGTCACCGGCGCCCGCAGCAGGCACAGAATCACCACGTCCTCTCCCTGCTCCTCTCCCTGCTCCGCGCCCACGCCCACGTGCCTTACTCCCTGCCCTCTTCATCTTGGTTGACAGATAAAGATAAGCAGAAAAGTACTAAGGCCTTAGTGTGCTTATTCCTGTAATGCTCCTCCTAACAGGTGTAAGAAACACTAATGTTGTAAATTGTGGACTAAACTTTATTATTTTTCAAATGTGGCCTACACAAGTGTAAGTTGTGTTTGGTGAACTTAACCTTTTTTTTGGTGCAGATCGGGCTACAGAGCTAGTTTAAATCACACGGAGACCGTGCAGACAGCCGTAAACGGCGCTGCAAGGCCAAGAAACCCTCCTCTAGGTTATCCTATATAGTGTTTTTCCACTATTTAGCTGGATACAAGTGGAAAGACACTAATAGGAATTTTTTTTTTCAAATTTTAAACTGGCTGCACTATTTGAAAAAAAGGAAATTGTTTTTCAAGGTATGAGGCAGTAACGCACCCTGAGCTGAATCCAACCGGCTATGGCTGCACACAGACTACAGGGCGAGCTGCGCTCACACAGAGACCGTGCAGACAGCCGTAAACGGCGCTGCAAGGCCCCCAAAAAAACCTCTAGGTTATCCCATGTAGTGTTTTTCCACAATTGAGCTGGAGACTGGTGGAAAGACACTAATAGGAATTTTTTTTTTTTTCAAATTTTAAACAGGCTGCACTATTTGAAAAAAAGGAAAATTTTTCTCAAGGTATGAGCCAGTAACGAACCCTGAGCTGAATCCAACCGGCTATGGCTGCACACAGACTACAGGGCGAGCTGGGCTCACACGGAGACCGTGCAGACAGCCGTAAACGGCGCTGCAAGGCCAAAAAACCCTCCTCTAGGTTATCCTATATAGTGTTTTTCCACTATTTAGCTGGATACGAGTGGAAAGACACTAATAGGAATTTTTTTTTTCAAATTTTAAACAGGCTGCACTATTTGAAAAAAAGGAAAATTTTTCTCAAGGTATGAGCCAGTAACGAACCCTGAGCTGAATCCAACCGGCTATGGCTGCACACAGACTACAGGGCGAGCTGGGCTCACACGGAGACCGTGCAGACAGCCGTAAACGGCGCTGCAAGACCCAAAAACCCCCCTCTAGGTTATCCTATGTAGTGTTTTTCCACAATAGAGCTGGAGACTGGTGGAAAAACACTAATAGGAAATTTGAGAAAAAATGTGCAGCAGGCTGCACTAAGAGCAAAAAAGAACAACTGTGTGAGGCAGTGTGAACCCCCCCTGAGCTGAATACAACCGGGTATATGGCTGCACACAGACTACAGAGTGAGCTGCACACACACACACACACACAGAGACCTTGCAGAACGCTGTTAAAACAGCGCTGCAAGGCAAGAGCAAGGTGAACAGTGAAGAACACACAGCGTTTTGCTAAATTAGCCTTTGGAAAGGAAAATAAAGCAATTAGCTAGCTCAACTGGCCCTCAGTTAGAACACAGCGTCCTGTCCCTAACTGAAATCACAGCAGAGTGAGCGCAAAATGGCGGCAGCGCTTTTTTATAGTGCAGAGTGACATCATTTCAGCAGCCAATCCAAGCCTTGCCAGTACTTACATGCCCACCATGCTAAACAGGATGTGCCCACACTTTCATTCATTCCTCATTGGCTGCTGCGTTCAATTTGAATTCTGGGAACTTCCGATTCCGGTATCCGATACGCGGGAAGTATCGGAATTCAGTATCGGAATTCCGATACCGCAAATATCGGCCGATACCCGATACTTGCGGTATCGGAATGCTCAACACTACCAATGACTAATTCCTGTTTGAATGAACACGTGAACACTGCAGCCAATTACTGACTGTAACACTGATGTGTTGGTCACTGTTGGAGTCAGTCATTGGCTTTAGAGGTCACATGTCCATCCAAGCTTAACAGGAAGTACAAAGACCGGCGGTAGATCAGAAAGAATAGGTTAGGTAATTATTTTTTCCAAAATTGTAAACATTTTTATTTTTTAGAAATTTTTAAATAGATAGAAAACTTCTTTAAAGCTTTGTGAGCTATATGCAAGACTGGTCTACTACAGTTGGATGAACCTTTAAGGCACATTGGGCTACCCATATAGCTACTTTTCTGGTTCTATAGTTATGATTTTATGACCTTATTTTAGGATTCCCCTAATTTCGTGAGGACACAACCTCTCTCATCTGAGACAATCTGATATGTCTTAGTTTCCCTGGGCTTGTTTCTACCCCCATTTTATTTCCGCACACCCCTCATTTTAGCTTTCATTTGCCATGTTTGTACCCGTCAGAGCTTTATGTTTTGTGTCCTCTTGGATGGGGTTATCAATGCCCACCGTGAGCTAGGCATCTCAACATTATGGCCCATACTTATCACCACTCATGATGGCATTGACCATTTGCCAGTGACGCATTCCACTCCTTACCAAAAAGGTCCAAGAATAAATCAAGTACTGAAGAAGGATAGCTCTTCAGTGACCTATGGTGCCATGAGAGGGACCTCTAAAGCCTCAGTATATCCAACCATATCTGGGCCAAGATAGGACTCCGACAGAGTTTGAGGTCCAAACTTTAGAAGAGGACCACTCAAGAAACAAGTTGAGTTTTGTCTTCTTCTTAATGTTAACGGGAAGCCATCATTTCTTTATTTTTCTCCATATATCAATACGAGACATGAAAATAAGAAACTTTGTAATAAATCTTATTAGAGACTGATCACTTATTCGCAAAATTCTCAATTCACAGGTAAAATTTTGACTTCAGTGAAGACAGATTTTCCTATTTCTGAGATAGAAGATGACAGTTGGTGCTCAAAAAATTCTATGTAAAAACTGTAATTGTCATTACAGGAGAACTTGCAGTGGAATGTCTGTGTCTGCCTCTAGCTCCTCCCCCATTCCATAGAAATTTGAAAGCACCAACTGTCATCTCCTATCTCAGCAATGGGGAAATATTTCTTCACTGAATACAGATTTTACCCATGAATTGAAAGTGAATTATCAGTTCCGGAAGGGAAAGAAGCTGATTTCTCTGATAAAATATATTACAAAGTTGCACATTTTCACATTTATTATTTATTAAACTAATTGAGAATTTCTTAAACTATTTATGAAATAAAACTACGGTTACTCTTAAAATTTCCTACTTCCTTCTTTGTCAGTTCTCCAAAAACGGTTTCATAGGTATCCAAGATTGTAAACAGAGAGGAAAAAATGTTCCTATGGAGAAAGTGATGATAGAGAGCTCAATGCGATAATTACAAATTTTCCTTTTTCTATAAGCTAAAATAGAAAAAAAAAGGAATAAACTTGCTTGCAGAGTCAAAAGTGGGTAGAGGTCACAATGACAATTTGGGAGTCTACTTTGTTTCCCACACTATTATGCATTTTAAGTGTTCACAAGGTATGAGGCAACTTTTATTACACCGATGGGAAAACAAGACCAGTGGCATTAGCAAACAAGCATATGGAAAACAGACAAGACGGTTATCAACCTTCTCTCCAGCAAGGTTTTGGTTGGACGTCAGACTTGATATAATGGTGGGTTGTAATTTCACAATCTAATAGTGCACACTTCTGGATGTATACTTTTAACAAAAATATTACATTCTGACCCAGATAGGCGAACCCAACTCTGTTATACTTGCAATAGATGAGTACTGTGCACCACTGTTTTCTGTGCACACTTGGTGCAACCCTCCACAAGGTTGTAGCAATACAGAGAAACCCAAGTCACCAGACGTCCTTCTGTTGGTAACTTTATTAGTTCGGAAAAATCACAACGTTTCGGCCGCATAGGGTTTTTATGAAGCCATATCTCTCTTTTTCTATGGCCTGATAAAGGCCCTGGGCGGCTGAAACGTTGTGATTTTTCTGCACTAATAAAGTTACTAAAAGGAAGATATCTGGTGCCCTGGATTTCTCCCAACTCTGTTATACTGTAAATGAATGAGGTCCGTCAGGCAGTGGTCGTTGGCCATCACGTGATGGATCCATTTTTACGTCATGGTTGGATGGACACAGCGTTTATGAAATTGCTACGATATCCACTTTTTTTTAAAAAAAAAAAAGGAACACGTTAGACTGTTTTCCTACACTTTATCCCATTCCTTCACTTCTGTTTCTCCAAGAATGACCACAGTTAAACTCTTTGTGCCATCCCGGAATTTTATGATAATCAAAAAAAGAAAAAAAAAAGTGGTCTTCAAACTATTTCCAGAATGCGGTTAATGATAGACTCAGGTTTTTCTTATCTGGCTCCATCTACTAAGGAGGCAAAACATCTGTTGGGAAGAACAGATGTATCCTCGTGTGCTCCTGACTCCACGCCTCAATGACCCAAATCAAAAATAAACATTTTTGTTTTTCTGGAAAAAGAAAAAAAATTAGAATTAGTTTATTAATACTGTTATATGGTTCAGACACTGCCGCCTTGTACGATAGTATCAACAGTTTAAGTATCAATATACAATGCTTGGGAGGCGGCGGACTGGGTGACTGGGTGTTAACCGGCCTTCTGTTTATCATAGATTAACCTTACGCCCTGTAGAATAAATCATGGCACCTCCTAAATACAGTGCATAGATTGCAAAAAATAGCCATATAGTACTTACAATAAAAATGTATAATAATAATAATAATAATTGATAAACACCTTATCCACCCGGCCCCTGGGAAAAACATAGGTGGGTCTACTCACGATTATGCTGGAAGCAGCAGAGCAAATTTGTCACTATGATGTTGCATATAATGGTACCATACTACATCTAAAATATATCGCCAAGTAAAATCATACAGTGCTCACATAATATTGCCAGAAAGTTCTTATATCAGAAATATAGGGAACATATAACCGCTCCACGCTGCATATAAATAGTAATGCCATACCAATGCTGGACTGCCTGTCCTTGGGCCCAACAGTGAAAATTATTCTAAAGGACCACCCGCCATCTAAACAGAACGTACGCAGTCACTTTTATTTCCCTTGTTACTTTTTCTGCTATTGTTGCACCATATAGTGCCAAATAACAGCACCATACAGTGACCATGTAAAACCACAGCAAAGTGCCCACAAAATACAGGTCCCATGTACCAGTGTCATGTAGACCCCTATCATGTATGTGTAATACCAACATACACTGCCAAATAACAGTACCATACAGTGATCATGTAATGCCGCACATAACGTCCACAAAATACAGGTCCTATGTAGTAGTGCACTTTTATTCTTATTTGGCAGTGTATAGTGATATTACTGCTACATGATGTGGGACTGTTGTGTGTGAACTATATTAATACAGTAACAGTCGCTTACAATGCCAAATGTGACTAAAATGCCATAACCATATAATACAGTGTACACAAAATACAGATCCTGTGTAAAAGGGACATATAATAAATATATCACAGTTACGTAGCAGTAATACCTCCATACACTGCCAAAAAGATTACCATACAGTGTCCCTGTAATACTGCTATACAGTGCTCACAAAATACAATGCAGTGTCATATAGTAAATACTGTGGGTACGGAAAGTATTCAGACCCCTTTAAACTTTTCACTCTTTGTTTCATTGCAGCCATTTGGTAAATTCATTTTTTTCTCATTAATGTACACTCTGCACACCATCTTGACTGGAAAAAACAGAAATGTCGTAGTTTTTGCAAATTTGTTAAACAAAAAAAACTGAAATATCACATGGTCATAAGTATTCAGACCCTTTGCTCAGACGCTCATATTTACCGTAAGTCACATGCTGTCCATTTCCTTGTGATCCTTGTGATCCTTCCGTATACACAGTATGCTGGGCCCACAGCTCCCCTATACATAGTATGATGGGCCCACAGCTTCCCTATATACAGTATGATGGGCCCACAGCTTCCCTCTATACAGTATGATGGGCACACAGCTCCCCTATACATTTATGATGGGCCCACAGCTCCCCTATACACAGTATGATGGGCCCACAGCTCCCCTGTACACAGTATGATGGGCCCACAGCTTCCCTATATACAGTATGATGGGCACACAGCTCCCCTATACATTTATAATGGGCCCACAGCTCCCCTATACACAGTATAATGGGTCCACAGCTCCCCTATACATAGTATGATGGGCCCACAGCTCCTCTATACACAGTATAATGGGCCCACAGCTCCCCTATACACAGTATGACTGGCCCACAGCTCCCCCATACACAGTATAATGGGCCCATAGCTCTGCTATACACAGTATAATGGGTCCACAGCTCCCCTATACACAGTATGATGGGCCCACAGCTCCCCTATACACAGTATGATGGGCCCACAGCTCCCCTATACACAGTGTGATGGGTCCACAGCTCCCCTATACACAGTATAATGGGCCCACAGCTTCCCTATACACAGTGTGATGGGTCCACAGCTCCCCTATACACAGTATAATGTCCCCACAGCTTCCCTATACACAGTATGACGGGCCCACAGCTCTCCTATACACAGTATAATGTCCCCACAGCTTCCCTATACACAGTATGACGGGCCCACAGCTCTCCTATACACAGTATAATGAGCCCATAGCTCCCCTATACACAGTATAATGGCCCACAGCTCCCCTATACACAGTATGATGGGCCCACAGCTCCCCTATACACGGTATAATGGGCCACAGCTCCCCTATACACAGTATGACGGGCCCACAGCTCCCCTATACACAGTATAATGGGCCCACAGCTCCCCTATACACAGTATGACGGGCCCACAGCTCTACTATACACCTATACACAGTATGACAGGCCCACAGCTCTACTATACACCTATACACAGTATAATGGGCCCACAGCTCCCCTATACACAGTATGATGGGCCCACAGCTCTCCTATACACAGTATAATGTCCCCACAGCTCCCCTATACACAGTATGACGGGCCCACAGCTCTCCTATACACAGTATAATGGGTCCATAGCTCCCCTATACACAGTATAATGGGTCCACAGCTCCCCTATACATAGTATGATGGGCCCACAGCTCCTCTATACACAGTATAATGGGCCCACAGCTCCCCTATACACAGTATGACTGGCCCACAGCTCCCCCATACACAGTATAATGGGCCCATAGCTCTGCTATACACAGTATAATGGGTCCACAGCTCCCCTATACACAGTATGATGGGCCCACAGCTCCCCTATACACAGTATGATGGGCCCACAGCTCCCCTATACACAGTGTGATGGGTCCACAGCTCCCCTATACACAGTATAATGGGCCCACAGCTTCCCTATACACAGTGTGATGGGTCCACAGCTCCCCTATACACAGTATAATGTCCCCACAGCTTCCCTATACACAGTATGACGGGCCCACAGCTCTCCTATACACAGTATAATGTCCCCACAGCTTCCCTATACACAGTATGACGGGCCCACAGCTCTCCTATACACAGTATAATAAGCCCATAGCTCCCCTATACACAGTATAATGGCCCACAGCTCCCCTATACACAGTATGATGGGCCCACAGCTCCCCTATACACGGTATAATGGGCCACAGCTCCCCTATACACAGTATGACGGGCCCACAGCTCCCCTATACACAGTATAATGGGCCCACAGCTCCCCTATACACAGTATGACGGGCCCACAGCTCTACTATACACCTATACACAGTATGACGGGCCCACAGCTCTACTATACACCTATACACAGTATGATGGGCCCACAGCTCCCCTATACACAGTATAATGGGCCCACAGCTCCCCTATACACAGTATGATGGGCCCACAGCTCTCCTATACACAGTATAATGGGCCCACAGCTCTCCTATACACAGTATAATGTCCCCACAGCTTCCCTATACACAGTATGACGGGCCCACAGCTCTCCTATACACAGTATAATGGGCCCATAGCTCCCCTATACACAGTATAATGGCCCACAGCTCCCCTATACACAGTATGATGGGCCCACAGCTCCCCTATACACGGTATAATGGGCCCACAGCTCCCCTATACACAGTATGACGGGCCCACAGCTCCCCTATACACAGTATAATGGGCCCACAGCTCACCTATACACAGTATGACGGGCCCACAGCTCTACTATACACCTATACACAGTATGATGGGCCCACAGCTCCCCTATACACAGTATAATGGGCCCACAGCTCCCCTATACACAGTATAGGGGGCCCACAGCTCCCCTATACATTTATGACGGGCCCACAGCTCCTCTATACACAGTATGATAAGCCCAACAGCTCCCTTGTTCACAATATACAGTTACAGTGGGGCAAAAAAGTATTTAGTCAGTCAGCAATAGTGCAAGTTCCACCACTTAAAAAGATGAGAGGCGTCTGTAATTTACATCATAGGTAGACCTCAACTGTGGGAGACAAACTGAGAAAAAAAAATCCAGAAAATCACATTGTCTGTTTTTTTAACATTTTATTTGCATATTATGGTGGAAAATAAGTATTTGGTCAGAAACAAAATTTCATCTCAATACTTTGTAATATATCCTTTGTTGGCAATGACAGAGGTCAAACGTTTTCTGTAAGTCTTCACAAGGTTGCCACACACTGTTGTTGGTATGTTGGCCCATTCCTCCATGCAGATCTCCTCTAGAGCAGTGATGTTTTTGGCTTTTCGCTTGGCAACACGGACTTTCAACTCCCTCCAAAGGTTTTCTATAGGGTTGAGATCTGGAGACTGGCTAGGCCACTCCAGGACCGTGAAATGCTTCTTACGAAGCCACTCCTTCGTTGCCCCGGGCGGTGTGCTTTCGATCATTGTCATGTTGAAAGACCCAGCCACGTTTCATCTTCAATGCCCTTGCTGATGGAAGGAGGTTTGCACTCAAAATCTCCCGATACATGGCCCCATTCATTCTTTCATGTACCTGGATCAGTCGTCCTGGCCCCTTTGCAGAGAAACAGCCCCAAAGCATGATGTTTCCACCACCATGCTTTACAGTAGGTATGGTGTTTGATGGATGCAACTCAGTATTCTTTTTCCTCCAAACACGACAAGTTGTGTTTCTACCAAACAGTTCCAGTTTGGTTTCATCAGACCATAGGACATTCTCCCAAAACTCCTCTGGATCATCCAAATGCTCTCTAGCAAACTTCAGACGGGCCCGGACATGTACTGGCTTAAGCAGTGGGACACGTCTGGCACTGCAGGATCTGAGTCCATGGTGGCGTAGTGTGTTACTTATGGTAGGCCTTGTTACATTGGTCCCAGCTCTCTGCAGTTCATTCACTAGGTCCCCCCGCGTGGTTCTGGGATTTTTGCTCACCGTTCTTGTGATCATTCTGACCCCACGGGGTGGGATTTTGTGTGGAGCCCCAGATCGAGGGAGATTATCAGTGGTCTTGTATGTCTTCCATTTTCTAATTATTGCTCCCACTGTTGATTTCTTCACTCCAAGCTGGTTGGCTATTGCAGATTCAGTCTTCCCAGCCTGGTGCAGGGCTACAATTTTGTTTCTGGTGTCCTTTGACAGCTCTTTGGTCTTCACCATAGTGGAGTTTGGAGTCAGACTGTTTGAGGGTGTGCACAGGTGTCTTTTTATACTGATAACAAGTTTAAACAGGTGCCATTACTACAGGTAATGAGTGGAGGAAAGAGGAGACTCTTAAAGAAGAAGTTACAGGTCTGTGAGAGCCAGAAATCTTGATTGTTTGTTTCTGACCAAATACTTATTCTCCACCATAATATGCAAATAAAATGTTAAAAAAAACAGACAATGTGATTTTCTGGATTTTTTTTTCTCAGTTTGTCTCCCATAGTTGAGGTCTACCTATGATGTAAATTACAGACGCCTCTCATCTTTTTAAGTGGTGGAACTTGCACTATTGCTGACTGACTAAATACTTTTTTGCCCCACTGTAGGTCCATATATATTTGGACAGAGACAAAATTTTTCTAATTTTGGTTATAGACATTGCCACAATGAATTTTAAACAAAACAATTCAGATGCAGTTGAAGTTCAGACTTTCAGCTTTCATTTGAGGGTATCCACATTAAAATTGGATGAAGGGTTTAGGAGTTTCAGCTCCTTAACATGTGCCACCCTGTTTTTGAAGGAGCCAAAAGTTATTGGACAATTGTCTCCAAGGCTATTTAATGGACAGGTGTGGGCAATCCCTTCGTTATGTCATTCTCAATTAAGCAGATAAAAGGCCTGGAGTTGATTTGAGGTGTGGTGCTTGCATTTGGAAGGTTTTGCTGTGAAGTAAACATGTGGCCAAAGGAGCTCTCCATGCAGGTGAAACAAGCCATCCTTAAGCTGCGAAAACAGAAAAAAACAATCCGAGAAATTGCTACAATATTAGGAGTGGCAAAATCTACAGTTTGGTACATCCTGAGAAAGAAAGAAATTAAGCTCTGGTGAACTCTTCAATGCAAAAAGACCTGGGCGCCCACAGAAGACAACAGTGGTGGATGATCGCAGAATAATCTCCATGGTGAAGAGAAACCCCTTCACAACAGCCAACCAAGTGACCAACACTCTCCAGGAGGTCGGCGTATTAATATCCAAATCTACCATAAAGAGAAGACTGCATGAAAGTAACTACAGAGGGTTCACTGCACGGTGCAGCCACTCATAAGCATCAAGAATAAAAAGGCTAGACTGGACTTTGCTAAAAAACATCTAAAAAAGCCGCACAGTTCTGGAAGAACATTCTTTGGACAGATGAAACCAACATCAACCTCTACCAGAATGATGGAAAGAGAAAAGTATGGCGAAGGCGTGGTACAGCTCATGATCCAAAGCATACAGCATCATCTGTAAAACCCGGCGGAGGCAGAGTGATGACTTGGGCATGCATGGCTGCCAGTGGCACTGGGTCACTAGTGTTTATTGATGATGTGACACAGGACAGAAGCAGCCGAATGAATTCTGAGGTATTCAGAGCCGCCATACTGTGTGCTCAGATCCAGCTAAATGCAGCCAAACTGATTGGTTGTCGTTTCATACTACAGATGGACAATGACCCAAAACATAAAGCCAAAGCAACCCAGGAGTTTATTAAAGCAAAGAAGTGGAATATTCTAGAATGGCCAAGTCAGTCACCTGATCTCAACCCAATTGAGCAGCATTTCACTTGTTAAAGACTAAACTTCAGACAGAAAGGCCCAGAAACAAACAGCAACTGAAAACCACCACAGTGAAGGCCTGGCAGAGCTTCAAAAAGGAGGAAACACAGCATCTGGTGATGTCCATGGGTTCAACACTTCAGGCAGTCATTGCCAACAAATGGTTTTCAACCCAAGTACTAAAAATGAACATTTTATTTAAAATTAATGAATCTGTCCAATTACTTTTGGTCCCTTTAAAAACAGGGTTGCACATGTTGAGGAGCTGAAACTCCTAAACCCTTCATCCAATTTTAATGTGGATACCCTCAAATGAAAGCTGAAAGTCTGAACTTCAACTGCATCTGAATTGTTTTGTTTAAAATTCATTGTGGTAATGTCTATAACCAAAATTAGAAAAATGTTGTCTCTGTCCAAATATATATGGACCTAACTGTATTACCCCCATAGCTCCGCTATACAATGTCCCCACAGTTCCTTTATACAGTATGATGCTCCCACATACAATGTCCCCACAGTTCCTTTATACAGTATGATGCTCCCACAGTTCCCTTATACATAGTATGATGTCCCCACTGCTCCCACAAAACACAGTAAAATGACCCCCACAGTAGTTCTTACACTGTGTGCTGACCTCCACAGTGTATAATGGCCCCCGCACTGTAAAATAGCCCCCAAAGTAGCCACCACACCGTATAACGACCCCCACATTGCATAATAGCCCACATTCTGTATAATGGACCCCACAGTAGCCCCCACACTGTATAATGGTACCGACGCGGTAATCATGTGACTCGGGAACCGATCGGCGGGGTTTGTGATGCGCTTCCAGCGTGATCACGTTACATTCCGCTGTCAGAGACTTACAGCGGCATTTAACACGTTAACAGCCGTGGATGTAACGCAATTCCACCCACAATTGTTAGATGCACATGTCAGCTGATGAAATCAGCTGACATGTGCCAGAAAAGTTGCGGGCTCATCACTGGAGCCCGCATCAAACAGAGGAAGGCGTGCAATGACCGACACGGCACATCATTGCATGTTAAGGGGTTAAAGTAAGCAACTTTGAAATATTTCTTTTTAAATAAATCTGCTTTTCTCTCCTCTCTTCTTGGACTGATCTCTCGCTCTCATTTCTTGGCTAAAATCGTCACTCAGCGAAGACAGACTTTTTTCATGAACCGATATAGCAGATGACAATTGGTGCTCATAAAGTTCTATGGAGAGAGGATGAGCTAGAGGCCAACATTCTCCTGCAAATTCTGCTGAAGCGAGAGTTACAATTCTCCATAGAACTTTATGAGCACCAAATGTCATCTCTAATGACACATTTTACCGCTGAATTGGGAATTTTGAGCGTAAAAGATCAGTCCTGGAGGGGAAAGAAGCACATTTCTTTGCTAAGATATATTACAAAGTTCCTTATTTTCATGTGTACTATTGATTTTTGAATAAAAAAATTAACTGATGGTTACCCTTTAAAAACCAACTGTAGCTCTTCTCCATCTGCCTATGATATATGCACGCACACGTCTGCCGTAGTAACCGCTGCTCAGAAGTGCGGTGCAATCTTACCATCTGTGACATTGAATTCCCTTTGTATATTTGTAGTTTCTGACTTTATGGGTTTATTTTTAGGCTGCACAATAGACTATTCATCCAGAAAATGAGACCTCCAACGTAAGGAAAACACTGATAACCTCCATGTCTCTGCAGATTTCATATCAGCCAGCCGGGACTGATAAGAGCGAGGTACCGTGGTTCCACCTTGTCAACAATTCTTGAGAAAATGTTTCAGTTCTCACATCGGTCTCAGATCGGTATCGTGGTGTTCAACACAACTTCACTGCATTTATGAGAAACCTGAAAAACACAAGTCTGCACTTGGCCCCAATGTCCCACTTGTGTAGATCCTGAAAAATGAGCTATGAGAAGCTATATGGTGGGGTCCTCAAACTGTAGAGCAGACCTTGCTGGTAGAGGGTGCCCCGGCGCCATTCTGTGGGAGGATAGTCCTTCACAGCGGTGAACTAAAGTAGGCTCAGGGCTTGCACTTGCACTCAGGTCCTGAAGTGCAGGGAGCCCAAAAAGTCCCATTGGCCCATGTAAGAAGATCAATACTATACCAATAATCGTTATGGGCTCAGTTGGAAATTTTGTGTTGGACCCGGAGAAGGTATGCCACTCATACACAAGGTCTTCTCCATGTGAAAACTTCATGATGATTTTGGGAAGGTGCATCACCCTCGAGGACATACAGTAAGAGTTAATTGGTGCCAAGATGTATTTTAGCGTATGCCTAAAGAGAGAGAAGCTGCAGCAGAAGAGGATGACAGAGATAGGTTCGGATTCACAAAAATGCCTGAGTTAGCTAGCGAAGCAATTTCCATTTTGCAGAGTAACCCAACACTCAGACGAGTGCTCAGGAACGACTGTTCATCAGCCTGATAATCGGCCCCGAAAAGGGCTCCTACCTTTGTTTCAGTGGCCATATTTGTCTTGCGAAATGTTCAACCCTCCCAAAAAGGGAAGCGATGAAGTGGACTGTTATGGTTAAGTATTGCATCTCGTGTAAGAACCACCAAGTGGTGCACTTCACCGTGGGTCGTAACCACTAAGTGTAATACCTCCCCATGAGTAACTAAAGGCTTCACTTTTATGTCTCTGAATCAGTTCTGGTCAGATGGAATCTCATTGTTTTTCGGTGGTGAGTACTGGATTAAGAGCATTGTTATCGAACAAGAGGAAGGAGAACCAGACCAGAGGTAGGGACACAAATGATAGAGTATGACCTCCAGGACTGTTCTTAAGAATGAGAGAACCCAAGTCCCACTTGGCCTTTAGCCAAAAATAGAAATGGTATTATTTGAAAACAGCCGAGAACTGAGATCCTCAAATCTCACTCTCTCCGAAGTTCCTGTTCTCCAGCACCAAAGGAAGGTGGTGAAAACTTAGCCTTTAATCATATATGATAAAAAATAATTGGCAGAATGAGCACACATTAAAAAAAAACATAATGCTTACGCGTTTCACAGTGCCCACGGTGGTAGAAAGTGATAGTCGTTCTATCTAATTGGGTCTTAATCGGTCACTATATGATGAAGCACACACAATATTGGGTGATATAGGGAAAGTCTAGGTGGGGGGTTCGTCAACAGGCAGTTTTGAGGGGTTAGCCCTTTGTAAGAGGGTAAAAATCACAAATTCAGTTTCAACCCTCCTCCACAGCTAAATCTCTACCTTTGTCTTAAGATACCAGAATTTCACCATCAGAAGTCGGAATGGTGAGATCAAACTACTTACAGGCTCCAACACAAAACAGCAAAGCATTCCACGACTAATGGCGGCCACCGCAGGATACCAAGTTACATTGCAGCCAACACTACAACAGTATCCTGCAGAATTTACCATTCAGTGCTCAGAACCCAACCTTGTCATTAGTAAGTCAATCCTTGTCGGCACGGATCCCTGGCACGGTGTCAGCTCCCCTTGGCACAGATTCAGCTTCTCGCCAGCTGTAGAATTTCATGTAGTGACAGAACCCTCTGACATGTAAGCTTAGACCCATTGTAAGAAAACCTCCACAAACATCCCACCAAATCCTGTATGATAAATGTCCCTCTGATTAGTAAACCAGATCCTGCAACCTGCCAGCGGAAGCAGCTTTTCATGAGATTGCTTCCTCAAGAGACCTCCAAATGTTTGCATTTTGGGAGCGGAGAGAAAAACAGAAAATCAGTCAAAATGACGCGGCCCGGAGTGATGTCCCGTGATTCATTGCAGTGGCAGGTAATATAGGAAATAGGAACATTATGCAGAGAAATAGAAACTTTATTTTAAAAAAAATTAAACACAAAAGCAAATAAGTATGTGCAAAGTTTATAAAATTCAGCTGAATGGCTTGTCCAGGAAATAAAAAACATTTTCTTCCCAAAACAGCACTACACTTGCCCTCGGGTTGGACCCACTGTTCCACGGGCCTGGGCTTGCCTAGCAGGGGCATAGCTATTTGGCTACCTGGGGTTCACTGGAGCTCCTGATGGTGGAGTCAGGCTTGAGCTGGAGGTAGCCATCAGATACCACTCCTAGGCAGTCCCCGGTACTGCAGCTGCCGACCCCAGAGGTCTGGTACACTAGATTTGGATACGGACTCGGACTCCATTCAGACTACTAGGTTCTGGATGTTTGGGTAAAATGATTACTGACACGGAGTGTCAAACAGGGTTGACTCGGAGAGTGATAAGACAGTCTGGATGCACGGAATACTCTGATAGGTACATGTTCAGACACACAGGTTATAGATATTGGTTCAGGTGCCACCAGAGCAACTTCAGACTTCAGGGACTGCCGAAGCTGCTTCAGGGTTCAGACACTGGCCACACATAACCAGGGACAACGGGTACAGGACACTGGCCATACAAGGACCAGGTACTACAGGTACAGGACACTGGCCATACAAGGACCAGGTACTACAGGTACAGGACACTGGCCACACAAGGACCAGGGACTACAGGAACAGGACACTGGCCACACAAGGACCAGGGACTACAGGTACAGGACACTGGCCATAAAAGGACCAGGTACTACAGGTACAGGACACTGGCCATACAAGGACCAGGGTCTAAAGGAACAGGACACTGGCCACACAAGGACCAGGGACTACAGGTACAGGACACTGGCCACACAAGGACCAGGGACTACAGGTACAGGACACTGGCCATACAAGGACCAGGTACTACAGGTACAGGACACTGGCCACACAAGGACCAGGGACTACAGGTACAGGACACTGGCCACACAAGGACCAGGGACTACAGGAACAGGACACTGGCCACACAAGGACCAGGGACTACAGGTACAGGACACTGGCCACACAAGGACCAAGGACTACAGGAACAGGACACTGGCCACACAAGGACCAGGGACTACAGGTACAAGAAACTGGCCACACAAGGACCAGGGACTACAGGTACAGGAAACTGGCCACACAAGGACCAGGAACTATAGGAACAGGACACTGGCCACACAAGGACCAGGGACTACAGATACAGGACACTGGCCACACAAGGACCAGGGACTACAGGTACAGGAAACTGGCCACACAAGAACCAGGGACAACGGGTACAGGACACTGGCCATACAAGGACCAGGGTCTACAGGAACAGGACACTGGCCACACAAGGACCAGGGACTACAGGTACAGGACACTGGCCACACAAGGACCAGGGACTACAGGTACAGGACACTGGCCACACAAGGACCAGGGACTACAGGAACAGGACACTGGCCACACAAGGACCAGGTACTACAGGTACAGGACACTGGCCACACAAGGACCAGGGACTACAGGTACAGGACACTGGCCACACAAGGACCAGGGACTACAGGTACAGGACACTGGCCACACAAGGACCAGGGACTACAGGTACAGAACACTGGCCACACAAAGACCAGGGACTACATGTACAGGACACTGGCCACACAAGGACCAGGGACTACAGGAACAGGACACTGGCCACACAAGGACCAGGGTCTACAGGTACAGGACACTGGCCACACAAGGACCAGGGACTACAGGTACAGGACACTGGCCACACAAGGACCAGGGACTACAGGTACATGACACTGGCCACACAAGGACCAGGTACTACAGGTACAGGACACTGGCCACACAAGGACCAGGGACTACAGGTACAGGACACTGGCCACACAAAGACCAGGGACTACATGTACAGGACACTGGCCACAGAAGGACCAGGGACTACAGGTACAGGACACTGGCCACACAAGCACCAGGGACTACCGGTACAGGAAACTGGCCACACAAGCACCAGGGACTACAGGTACAGGACACTGGCCACACAAGGACCAGGGACTACCGGTACAGGAAACTGGCCACACAAGCACCAGGGACTACAGGTACAGGACACTGGCCACACAAGGACCAGGGACTACAGGTACAGGAAACTGGCCACACAAGCACCAGGGACTACAGGTACAGGACACTGGCCACACAAGAACCAGGGACAACGGGTACAGGACACTGGCCATACAAGGACCAGGTACTACAGGTACAGGACACTGGCCACACAAGGACCATGAACTACAGGTACAGGACACTGGCCACACAAGGACCAGGGACTACAGGTACAGGACACTGGCCATACAAGGACCAGGTACTACAGGTACAGGACACTGGCCATACAAGGACCAGGTACTACAGGTACAGGACACTGGCCACACAAGGACCAGGGACTACAGGAACAGGACACTGGCCACACAAGGACCAGGGACTACAGGTACAGGACACTGGCCATAAAAGGACCAGGTACTACAGGTACAGGACACTGGCCATACAAGGACCAGGGTCTACAGGAACAGGACACTGGCCACACAAGGACCAGGGACTACAGGTACAGGACACTGGCCACACAAGGACCAGGGACTACAGGTACAGGACACTGGCCATACAAGGACCAGGTACTACAGGTACAGGACACTGGCCACACAAGGACCAGGGACTACAGGTACAGGACACTGGCCACACAAGGACCAGGGACTACAGGAACAGGACACTGGCCACACAAGGACCAGGGACTACAGGTACAGGACACTGGCCACACAAGGACCAGGGACTACAGGAACAGGACACTGGCCACACAAGGACCAGGGACTACAGGTACAAGAAACTGGCCACACAAGGACCAGGGACTACATGTACAGGAAACTGGCCACACAAGGACCAGGAACTATAGGAACAGGACACTGGCCACACAAGGACCAGGGACTACAGATACAGGACACTGGCCACACAAGGACCAGGGACTACAGGTACAGGAAACTGGCCACACAAGAACTAGGGACAACGGGCACAGGACACTGGCCATACAAGGACCAGGGTCTACAGGAACAGGACACTGGCCACACAAGGACCAGGGACTACAGGTACAGGACACTGGCCACACAAGGACCAGGGACTACAGGTACAGGACACTGGCCACACAAGGACCAGGGACTACAGGAACAGGACACTGGCCACACAAGGACCAGGTACTACAGGTACAGGACACTGGCCACACAAGGACCAGGGACTACAGGTACAGGACACTGGCCACACAAGGACCAGGGACTACAGGTACAGGACACTGGCCACACAAGGACCAGGGACTACAGGTACAGAACACTGGCCACACAAAGACCAGGGACTACATGTACAGGACACTGGCCACACAAGGACCAGGGACTACAGGAACAGGACACTGGCCACACAAGGACCAGGGACTACAGGTACAGGACACTGGCCACACAAGGACCAGGGACTACAGGTACAGGACACTGGCCACACAAGGACCAGGTACTACAGGTACAGGACACTGGCCACACAAGGACCAGGGACTACAGGTACAGGACACTGGCCACACAAAGACCAGGGACTACATGTACAGGACACTGGCCACACAAGGACCAGGGACTACAGGTACAGGACACTGGCCACACAAGCACCAGGGACTACCGGTACAGGAAACTGGCCACACAAGCACCAGGGACTACAGGTACAGGACACTGGCCACACAAGGACCAGGGACTACAGGTACAGGAAACTGGCCACACAAGCACCAGGGACTACAGGTACAGGACACTGGCCACACAAGAACCAGGGACAACGGGTACAGGACACTGGCCATACAAGGACCAGGTACTACAGGTACAGGACACTGGCCACACAAGGACCATGAACTACAGGTACAGGACACTGGCCACACAAGGACCAGGGACTACAGGTACAGGACACTGGCCACACAAGGACCAGGGCACCTAACTCACTAGGAGAACACCCTACTCACTACTTACATTAATGTTATTGGGGATGGTGCCTTTCATACAGGATGCCTCCAAGGTATTGGCTGGGAGCCATTTTGCAAGTCCGCCTGCTGTCCCTTTAACAACAGAGCAGCACTTGCGCATTAGGCGCGCTGCCCAGAACACAAAAAACCAGGAAGCAGAGAGACGGCCACATGGCCACTGCAGTGAGCATATCGGCATCCCTGCATGCAGGAGGAAGGAGAGCCATGCGGGGAGGCCTGCAGCGGTGTTACACCCATACAGCCTAAGCCACAATATTATGTCGCCTTATTGTGCCAGCCACAGTGTGCTCTCATAAACAGCTAACCACACAATGCCTGCCACTTATGCTGCCATGCTCTACCGGCCAAAGTGTGCCTCCATTTAGAACCAGCTGTAGTGTTTTTCCATAGCATGCCAGCCGCTGTGTATTTCCATCCAATACCACCCACAAAGTGTAGCCATATAGTGCCATATAGTGCCTGCCATAGTGTGCTTCCATATAGAGCTATCTATTTTGTGCTTCCACACAGTGCCAGCTGCAGTCTGTTCCCATACAGTCTCAACCACAATGTGTTGACATATAATGCCTGCTACAGTGGGCTCCTATTTAGAGACAACAACATCATTGGGTGCCATATATAGTGTTCCCATACAGTACCAGTCACGATGTGCCACCATACAGTGCCAGCCAAAGTATGCCTTCATATATGGACAACCATAGTATTCTCCCACACTATCCCAGCCACTGTGTATCACCATACAATTCCAGAAAAAAAGTGCCGTCAACTGGTGCCAGTCACAGAGCAATCCAAGCCCCAATGATCACACTGTACTCCTATATTGGACCACTATGCTCCCACTCATTCCGCACTGTTCTGCCCTTTTATAGGGCACGCCATACTGTGCTTCCCTGTAAACCTCATATACAGCGTCCCATACACTGGTGGTAGAATTGATATGGTGCGACATGGTGTCAGGTAGGGTGTTCATCACCAGTCCTGGTGTGATAAACTTACTGCAGCTAAGCCCTTATTATTTCACAAGTCTTTGGGCCCTCATCAAATTTCCTGCCGCCACACACTGATCCTCCTGTTTTCTGACCTGTTTTCTCAGCTGTAGCGCCTGCTCGGCTTCATCTGGACAATTTTGCCCGGTTTACAAATATGCAAAGTATAGGTCAATAAATAGTGAGAGATCTGAGGCCTGAAGTGCAACAAGAGAGGCTTTGTGGACATTTCCTGTGGCAACGAATCGCGGTAGATGCAGAACGGAAGCGGTCAAAATTAGAAGCAGGTGTTTGAGAAGAAAGAGGACAAGCCAAACATATTTGCTGGTGGATCGTTTTATTTTTCTCTAAAGCGCCTTAAAAAAAAAAAAGGAGTTTGAAACCACAACACCCTTGTCAGTTTGGTTGTGTCTGGTATTTCACGTCAGTCCGATTTATGGTAATTTCATGGAGTTTTGCCCAGTCACATGATATCAATTGGGCTTCTACAATGCTATGGCCAGGCTACAAGAAGGAGTATACATATACGTAATAAATAGTGCACACCTTGTTCCTCAGGGGCGTGGCGATGGGCAGTGGCCAGGGCTTGTGTTAGGTGCCAGACAACAGCCAATAAGATACCCTGCTTTTCAGATTAAACTAAAGGGATAGGGCAACAAAATGAACCTCTGCCCCAGATGAAGGATAACATAGCTATGTCGTCTCTGCTTTTCCCCCACATCAATCTTGGGCGTCCAGAAACCTGAGCTATAGAAGCTGTCGCGTGCAGATTTTATACTATGCAATTGCTATGTCTATCCCAAAAATGAAAGGGATATAGAAATGGAAGCAAATAGACCCCTCTGTAATTCCCAGCTCAGCTACTCTGCCATTGTGACCCTTTATTCAAACTCAGCTATGGTATGCATATTCGGCTCTGCTTTTCTAAGGTGCCTGTGTAAAAACTCAGCTCTGCTATTCCAAGGTGCCATCCTGCATGCTCAGCTCTGCTGTTTCACAACAAAATCAACACTATCATTCTGTTTCCAAGGTGCTGTCTTGCATTCTCATTTTTATTCTTCTAGGCTTGAGTGACGCAATCCTACATACTCAAATCTGTTGTTCCAAGTCCAAGGTGCCATCCTACATCTCTGCCACCTCATGTCTGAGGAGCTGTCCTGGATACTCAGCTCCATTCCATATTCTGGTGCCGTGACGCACATCCAGCTCTTCTGTTCCTCGCTATGCCTAACGCCTCCAGTCTATGCTGCACAAATAGACCTGTTGCTTATTGAATCCACCTGACCAAGTGAGCCATATCACTATGCAACAGCGTTAGATGAAAGCAATGGAATCATGGCTGCATAAGATCAACTTAGATACAGGTGCTTCTCACAAAATTAAGATATCATCAAAAAGTTAATTTATTTCAATTCTTCAATACAAAAAATGAAACTCATATATTAGATAGAGTCATTTGAAACAGAGTGATCTATTTCAAGTGTTTATTTCTGTTAACCCTGCTGTTCTGTTGGTCAAAAATGACCGACTTTGAACTTCAATATTCTTTAAAATATTCAAGATGCGGCTCTGAAACCCGTGGCCGACCGACCTATCCTCATTTAAGTCAATCAACCACAAGTTTCAGAACCGCATCTTGAACACCCCAAAAAATACCAAAGTTCAAAATAGGTCTCCCCAGACCGAACAGAACAGCAGGGTTAATGTTGATGATTATGGCTTTCAACCAATGAAAACCCCAAAGTCGTTATCTTAGTAAATTAGAATAATTAACAAAAAACACCTGCAAAGGCTTCCTAAGCATTTGAAAAGGTCCCATAGTCTGTTTCAGTAGCTCCACAATCATGGGGAAGACTGCTGACCTGACAGATGTCCAGAAGGCCGTCACTGACACACTCCACAAGGCAGGTAAGCCACAAAAGGTCATTGCTAAAAAAGCCGGCTGTTCACAGAGTGCTGTATGGAAAGTTGAGTGGAAGGTAAAAGTGTGGTAGAAAAAGGTGCACAACCGCAGCCTGGAAAGGATTTTTAAGAAAAGGACATTCAATAATTTGGGGGAGATTCACAAGAAGTGGACTGCTGCTGGAGTCATTGCTTCAAGAGCCACCACACACAGACGTGTCCAGGACATGGGCTACAAGTGTCACATTCCTTGTGTCAAGCCAAGAATGATCAATAGACAACTCCAGAAGCGTCTTACCTGGGCCAAGGAGAAAAAGAACTAGACTGTTCTCAGTGGTCCAAGTGTTGTTTTCAGATGAAAGTAAATTTTGCATTTCATTTGGAAATCAAGGTCCCAGAGTCTGGAGGAAGAGTGGAGAGGCCACAATCCAAACTGCTGGAGGTCTAGTGTGAAGTCTCCACAATCAGTGATGGTTTGGGGAGCCATGTCATCTGCTGGTGTAGGTCCACTGTGCTTTATCAAGACCAAAGTCAGCGCAGCCGTCTACCAGGACATTTTAGAGCACTTCATGCTTCCCTCTGATGACAGTCTTTTTGGAGATGGAAATGTCATTATCCAGCAGGACTTGGCACCGGTCCACACTGCCAAAAGTACCAATACCTGGTTTACAAACAACAGTATCACTGTGCTTGATTGGCAGCAAACTCGCCTGATCTTAACCCCATAGAGAATCTATGGAGTATTGTCAAGAGGAAGATGCGACACCAGAGCGAACAATGCAGACGAGCTGAAGGCTGCTATCAAAGCAACCTGGGCTTCCATAACCCCTCAGCAATGCCACAGGCTGATGGCCCAGTAATTGATGCAAAAGGAGCCCCGACCAAGTATTGAGTGCATTTATTGAACATACATTTCGGCAGGTCAACATTTTGGATTTTAAAATCATTTTTTTAAGCTGGTGTTATAAAGTATTCTAATTTACTGAGATAATGACTTTTGGGTTTTCATTGGCTGTAAGCCATAATCATCAACTTTAACAGAAATAAACTCTGTGTGTAATGACTCTATGTAATATATGAGTTTCACTTTTTGTATTGAAGAACTGAAAAAAAAATTAAGTTTTTGATTATATTCTAATTTTGTGAGATGCACCTGTACATGTGTGGTGTGTGAATATACATATGTGAGGACGTGCTCTGTGTATATACATCTGTGTGTATGTATGTGCTCTGTATATGCGTTCTTTGTGTATACATTTATATGATTGTTTGTGCTTTGTGCATAGACATATGTGAGCATAATAAACTGTGTGTGTGTAACATACAGGGTTTGTGTCGCACACTGTACAATGTGTGTGTATGCAGGATCCACATTTATGAATACCATAGTTCATGGTAGTGAAGATATCAGCAATCACACGACGAATGAGCGAATGCTGCGTATTCATCAGGTAATTGGAGCACATTTCCTGGTGTAAATAGATTAAATAATGGAGCCGCCGATAATATTATACTGTATACGGACAGAATAATCTATTAGTGATCGCTCTGTCCTCGTCATCATTCCCAGTTAGCCTGTGTGTAAAGACAGCAGTAAACAAGTTCTGGGCCCCACTTTTAACTTTTGCCCAGTTCCCCACTTTGACGAAAACCAGCCTTGGGCGGCATTAGGGAAAAGGTAAGAATTATGAATTACTGTTCCCGGAATGGAAGTTATCAACCTGGAATTAGTACATATCCTGCATCATTAAAGGTCCAGATTATGGGACAGGACCGGCACTAGTGTATTGCGGAGAGCACCGTTTATGGGTGAGGTCTAGAAGTCTGCGCCATTACTAGGACAATACATCTTAGTCAGCATCTGGAGGTAGTTATCAAACGTCCATATTCTGTAACATTGCAGCTGAGGGAAACATCTTCTAAAAATATTCCTTTCCTCAAGAACTCAACGTTCATTAGAATCACGACCACCTAAATGCTAAAAACCGCTCCTCGGGGATGGTTAAGATGGAAAATTCCCTTCCACCATATTCCAGATACAAATCAAGGAACACCTCGGTAGCATTTATTTGTGCTTTGGGCTCATTACGTTGAATTCTTTTGAACCCCTGGTGGAGAAAGTCTTTTAACTGGTATTCTAGTCAAGAAAAACAAACAGGACGCTTGTCTCAATAAACCTTCTTCTAAGGATATTCATTTCCTCTACACATTTGTATTGCATGTGCTCCAGGAGGCGCAATACTATGAAGTCACCGACGATATTAACATCCATGGCACAGTTTGTGTTCAGCTCCGCGCACACAGTATATGTCAGAAGGAGTTTACAGTATCTACCTCCAACCTAAGGCTCCAACATGTGTTACTGTATAGACAGATGCAATATATCCTTATATATACTGTAGGATCATCACCTGCTCATCACCTGCCCAATACAATCCCAACAGTGAAACATGGTGGTGGCAGCATCATGCTATGGGGTGTTTTTCAGCTGCAGGGACAGGACGACTGGTTGTCATTGAAGGAAACATGAATGCGGCCAAATACAGAGATATCCTGGATGAAAACCTCTTCCAAAATGCTCTGGACCTCAGACTTGGCAGAAGGTTCACCTTCCAACAAGACAATGACCCTAAGCACACAGCTAAAATAACAAAGGAGTGACTTCAGAACAACTCTGTGACCATTCATGACTGGCCCAGCCAGAGCCCTGACCTAAACCCAATTTAGCATCTCTGGAGAGACCTGAAAATGGCGTCCACCAACGTTCACCATCCAACCTGATGGAACTGGAGAGGATCTGCAAGGAAGAATGGCCGAGGATCCCCAAATCCAGGGGTGAAAGACTTGTTGCATCATTCCCAAGACGACTCATGGCTGTACCAGCTCAAAAGGTGCTTCTACTCAAAACTGACCAAAGGGTCTGAATACTTATGACCATGGGATATTTCAGTTTTTCTTTTTTAATAAATTTGCAAAAATTGCTACATTTCTTGTTTTTTTGGATGGATAGATGATAGATATAGTGCCTTGTGAAAGTATTCGGCCCCCTGGAACTTTTCAACCTTTTCCAACATATCATGCTTCAAACATAAAGATACCTAATGTACATTTTTGGTGAAGAATCAACAAGTGGAAAACAATTGTGAAGTTGAACGAAATGTATTGGTTATTTTAAATTTTTGTGGAAAATCAAAAACTGAAAAGTGGTGCGTGCAATATTATTCGGCCCCTTTAACTTAATACTTTGTTGCGCCACATTTGCTGCGATTACAGCTGCAAGTCGCTTGGGGTATGTCTCTATCAGTTTTGTACATCGAGAGACTGAAATTCTTGCCCATTCTTCCTTGGCAAACAGCTCGAGCTCAGTGAGGTTTGATGGAGATCGTTTGTGAACAGCAGTTTTCAGCTCTTTCCACAGATTGTCGATTGGATTGAGGTCTGGACTTTGACTTGGTCATTCTAACACCTGGATATGTTCATTTGTGAACCATTCTGAGTCGCCTGCCAGAGCCGTGGGGTACCCGGTACGGGGACCGGTGTTCACAGGGGGATGTCACGGTGGCGACCCAGTCCGTGGCCCTAGATGCCCATGTAAAAGGGGAAATTGAATAAGGTTTATGTTCGTGATGCCACCTGTGGTATTCGGTCAATGGTGGACCGGCGCTTCTTTAAGGGGTCCTCTGGGGTGATGTTATGGTAGCTAGATGGTATAACTTCCCACAGGTGAAGTATTTCCCCAGGGCTCCCGGAGTGTAGATGGAAGATGGTGAATGGTGCAGTAAAGAACGAGGACACAGGTTTGCAGCCTCTTTACCTGGTTTACTGATAACTTCAGGCAACCGCAGTCCAGGGCACCAGATCACAGGGCAAGCAGGGTCCGGCCAGCTTGGAAGCAAATCCAGAGTCCCCTTTACCAGGTGGAGTTAAAAGCCTTCCTCTAGCACGGTGATGTTGTAGTCCCTTATTGCTATGGCTTCAGATAAGGTCCTCACAGTTCTTCTCTCTGTCCCCCATATAGGATAGGACAATACCTGCATGACAGGTAACTCGAGCCTTTTTACAGGGACTCTAGCACGCCCTGGGCTCTATGTGTTAAGGGGCCTTCAGGTGTGTGTGGCAGACAGGTAACTTGCAATTCAGCTGTCCTGCCAGTCTCTGATGTAAGTCTTAGAGTCCCTTACAACCTCGGTGTTCCAGCTACCGGTTATCTGCGCTTTGCCAGGGAGACAGCCTGCTCACTGCTGTCCTCCCCCTGTGCCTCGCTCTCCTTCACTCTCACTGAATTATGTTCTTTCCTTCTGTATGTCTCTTTCTCCAGGGGCTGTAGTACTTCAGACTACAGTGCCCCCTCAGACCTCCTGACACTCTATGTCGGTCTGCTCTCTGCTGTCTCTCTGACCTCTCTTTCCCTCCAAACCACAATATATATAGGGAGTCATCTAGGAATAGATTCAAAAGCTCCCCCTTGTGGCCTGGAGTGTAAACATGTTGTGTGCATGGTGATTACCTGATAAAAGATAACTTGAGAAAGGTCCACATCCTGGACTGAAACGTCACACACGGGCCAATAAACCACATTTATTTTTTCTATTGGAGTGCTGCCTTCATTTTTCTGGATAATAGCATGAGGTTTGGTATATACCTGGAAGGATTTTTTGCACCCTTAGATAGATAGATAGATAGATAGATAGATAGATAGATAGATAGATAGATAATGTAGAAGTTTCCATTTTTTTTTCTTCCAGTGCTGTCACTAGAAGCCCCAACATCTGAACACTATTCTGCCTTTTCTACATTTGCAGGGAATGGGGTCAATCAGCAGTTTTCATGCCTTTTCTTTTTAGTTGTATTCAGTAGAAGCTCCACGGGTGCATCATACAGTTACGTCAAAGTGAACTTAAAGTGGAAAACTCCAGGAAAACAAAAGAACATTGTAAATAGATACTGTCCCTTTAAAAACATTTTCATTTTCCACTGTTTACTATGATGGCTTAAAATTCAGCTAAACTGGGAGACACAGAGGCGGCTTTATTTCAGGGCACAGATTACGGTAATCTCCCATCACCACCTACCTCTCAAATTAAACTGTTATCAGAAAAAAAATCACAGGTTTTCTATTTTGGACAATTTTATGACCAAACGTCAGACAGAATGAAACTTTTTCTCCTCTTTCCTATTTGTATGTATTGTGTTTATTGTACTATGTTTTCAGAAGAAGATTATTATTATTGTTCTCTGAGACTACTAGCATTAATTATCTATCGTATATCTAGCAGACATTTATGACTATGCCATAAATGTTAGCTGGGGCTACCCCTTTAATAAAATAACTATTAGCTGCCTAGTGCCACCAGTAGATGGAGCTCAAGTAATCAGCACGCTATAACAACACAGTATGCAATAGACTCTTAAGCGCCCCCTAGTGGTCGCTGCAGGAAAACAAAATTTGATGAGTGATCAATATGGGTAACAACAATTGATTGAACACACAACTTTGGATCTAAAAAATATGTAGCATTAGAAGTTTATCAAAATCTGTAGAGAAGCATGGTCTTGCTGCTTTTATCCCCCACAAGAATGTATAACTGCTTTTAGTGCACTTATCAGTCTGATATATCCAGCAATTGTGCCAATTCTCCTGTTCTATAACTTGCTCTAACATCTGCTCTTCTCCAGAAAGTCAGTTCCTTTTCAGTAGCATTCTGCAAGCATTATAGGTGCTTGAACTTTCTTTAGCTAATTCCCAGAATGCACTGCGCTTAATCCAATAGCTTGACTGTCCTGAACTGAGAGCCTGTCACTCCAATTTTCCCTGAACTGGTCTGAAAGATTGGAGAGCAAGAACAGAGAAACAAAAACCCTCCTTCACTTCCTATAAAGACACAAAGACCTGCTCCCACTTCCTGTAGAGACACAAAGATCTGCCCCCACACCAGCCTTCACTTCCTGTAAATACACAAAGACCCATCTCCAATTCTGGTAGATAAACGAAAACCCAACCTCACTTCCTGTAGAGACACAAATACCTACCCCCACTTCTTGTAGAGGCACAAGACCTACACCCACTTCCTGTACAACACAAAAACCCAGCCCACTTCCTGTACAGACACAAAGACCAACCCTCACTTCCTGCAGAAAACAAAGACCCACCCCTACTTCCGGTAGAGACCCAAAGATCAATCCTTACTTCCTTTAGATATACAAAGGCCCCCCTCCCTTGTACAGACACAAAGACCAACTCTAACTTCCTGTTAAAACTCAAAGACCCACTCTTACTTCCTGTAGGAAACAAAGACCTGCCCCTACTTCCTGTAAAGATACAAAGACCAACCCTCACTTTGTGTAGACATAAAGACCCACCCCAACTTCCCGTACAGACACAAAGACCAACTCTCACTTCCTGCAGAAAACAAAGACCCACCCCTACTTCCGGTAGAGACCCAAAGATCAATCCTTACTTCCTTTAGATATACAAAGGCCCCCCTCCCTTGTACAGACACAAAGACCAACTCTAACTTCCTGTTAAAACTCAAAGACCCACTCTTACTTCCTGTAGGGAAACAAAGACCTGCCCCTACTTCCTGTAAAGATACAAAGACCAACCCTCACTTTGTGTAGACATAAAGACCCACCCCAACTTCCTGCAGAGAAAGAAAGACCTGCATCCATTTCCTGTAGAAACACAAAGACCCACCCCCACTTCCTGTAGACAGAAAGACCCACCCCCAGTTCCTGTAGAGACAGAAAGACCCACCCCCAGTTCCTGTAGAGACAGAGAGACCCACCCCCCCTTCCTGTAGAGACAGAAAGACCCACCCCCAGTTCCTGTAGAGACAGAAAGACCCATCCCCACTTCCTGTAGAGACAGAAAGACCCACCCCAAGTTCCTGTAGAGACAGAGAGACCCACCCCCACTTCCTGTAGAGACAGAAAGACCCACCCCCAGTTCCTGTAGAGAAAAAAAGACCAACTGTCACTTCCAGTTAAGACTCAAAAACTTCCCTCCACCTCCTTTATTGGCACAAAGAAAAAAAAACACCTATTGTAGAGAGACAAATCTGTGCCTCCAATTCCTGTAATCCGTCTCTTCTGCTACAGGTGGATTACACTTTACAACAGGCAGGGGACTGATATTTACATAGAAATGAGAAACCCAGTGGCCGACACTTTACAGTGATTTTTCATGGGTAAGAAAACATACTTTATAAATGAAATGATTTGTAGATCGTCTGTTTAGCACATTATCTATCAAATTAGATCAAATAATCTAAAAAAAGTACAGTCTAATGGGTTTTTAAAAAAAATAAATTGCCGAAGCATACACAAATTAACACTTTCTAAGAACTGCAAAAGTCTATGTGTGATTTTATGCCAGCAATTGCATCATTTTAAGATTTTGCTAAATTTTTGCCTTCAGTTTAGCAATGAGGCTATTTGCACCTAGGAAACCATTAATGTTGCAAGCCACTAAGTAGAGTCCCAGGAACTGACGGTTTACCCAGCATGTAAATTGAAGGCTGCACTGTAAATACATCATGAACTTTAGCCGGATCTCAGTCTAACCATCTCCAATGGGTTTTTTTTTATTTCAAAGTAAACTAAACCTTGCTCTTAAGACATAGTTCTGTGAAATGTGGAAATGTGCCCAGTATAAATAAAGGCATTGTGTTTTGTGATTTTGTCCAAAGCTATGACCAACTCAACACTTTGGCAGAGGCCGAGGTATGTGAATATAAACTTGTAAAACTCCACATAAAAGTTTTAAACAAGTTCACACATCAGTAGTGTCATGGGGGGTATTACATAATATTTACCATTACAGTCATGTTTGCACTCCACCTACTATGTGCTGAAGGAAAGTTTGCTGCTTCAGTCAGGAAAATAATAAGATTTTTAGTATTAAGCTTTGTTTATATCACATTAGAGATCTACAATTGTTGTATCCTTTCTTTGGAGCTATACATGGGGTAATTCACCCAATATATTTGTCATGGGTTTACCGCGATAGAGAGGAGCCAAATCAGAAGCGTCTGATTTCTTCTACTCCTGCACTGTTTAGAAGCACTTGACCTTCATATTAAACGGTGCAGGTTACTTTTAGCAGTGCAAGGGTTAATCTGCTCAGTTGAGAGCTCTTGGAAGCTTTCCTGCATTAAGGTTCTCAGCTGTTCACTGTTAGCCACTCCCATCTCCTATATAATCTAGGTCCTGGCTAGCACTCATTGTCAGAGCTAGCTTATGCTGCAGGGTTAGGAGATGGTGGTTTGTGGTTGTTGTTTGAGAAGGCGTTTGGCGGATTTATTTGAGACTGTTGCTAGGTTTTGGGTGCGGGCTAATTCCCCTCCCTCTCCTACTTTGGTTTTACCCCATTCTCCACTCCCCGGTGTTTACCTCTGCTGTTTATGTGTGCATGATTGGCATTTTCCTTCATCCCTGTTTGTATTACCTTGTTAGTCTGGTTGGTGTATTACGGTACACTACTGCTCCCCTCTTCCCTGGGTGGGGGAAGGGTACAGACTAAGGGCGGATTCAGGAGCTAAAGCACCATCAGTAGTAATCTGAGGAACACGGCGAGCTAGCATTCCCCTAGCGTTAGGGACAAGGAAGGAGACCCTGGTCCCAGGATACCCGTCAACAGAGTTGTGACATTATACCTCCGGTTGAGGGTGAACATAGCCTTATCTGCATCTTCTGACATTCAAGTGGCTGGAAACTCCCCACTGGCTATAGTGCATAGAAATCCCATTTATTTAAAAGGTAACTGTGTAATGCCTCATTTCACCTGTGGAGGTGCTGCAGGGGAACTGAACAGTTGCTACAAGTTTGTCTCCACAAATTAAAGCTGGTCACTGGAGGTCCTTGCTGTGATTAACTTCTTTTTAAATAACTATTCATTTTTTTAAGCTATTATTAGTGGGGTTGCCCTATGAATATTTATTACCAAATTACAGGTTTAATTTCATTGGTGAGCATAGAAATAAGCGAGCCATTCAACTCACAGAAGCAAATCCTCCAGACTATTACTCCCTTTTTGCTACATTTTTCTTGGAAAATAACCAAGCGTTGAATGTTTCAATATCTTTAAGCCAATCAATTCATTCACAGGAGAAAGAGATAACTATATTGATTTTGTCGGAGCTAATTACTTATCTGTTTATTGTGTTGTATTAGTATAGACTGGGATGCATTAGATTAGGATTGTTACAAGATATGTATGAGAATAAACCAATCTATCTGCAACCAATTAGATCGTCGCATGACAACAAAAGGAGATGACTGTGTTGACTTTTAAGAAAGCAGTGACCTGTCCATACATTATGTTGTGTTATTAGGAAATGGGCATGCAACAGGAACCATTACATGATGTGCATAGATGATCATAAAACAGCCTGCGACCAATTAGATCATGGTATGACGACAACAGAAGGAGATGACTGTGTTGATCTTTTAAGAGGCAGTGACTTGTCTATTCATCGTGTTGGGTTAGTAAGAAATGGGCATGCAACAGGGGCAGGTACATGATGTGGATGATAATAAAACACCCTGCAACCAATTAGATTATAGTTTGGACTGTTACAGGAGGAGATGATTGTGTTGATCTTATATGAGGCAGTGACCTGTACATTTGTTGTTTTGGGTTAGGAGGAAATGGACATGTGACAGGGGCAGTTACATGATATGGATGAGAATAAAAAACTGTGCAACTAATTTGAGCATGTTATGATAATAGTAGGAGATGAGAGTGTTAATCTTGTAGGAGGCAGTGACTTTTCAATTTGTCGTTTTGGGTTATTAGGAAATGGGCACATGAGAAAGGCAGTTACATGATTTGGAGGATAATAAAATGGAAGCAGAAGGAGATGATTGTGTTGATCTTTTAGAAGACAGTGACCTGTCCATTTGCACTGTTGGGTTAGCAGGAAATGGGCATGCTACGGGGGGCACTTACACTACAAGAATGAAATTAAAACACCCTGAAACCAATTTGATTATAGTTTTGACTACAACTGAAGGAGATGATTGTGTTGATCTTGAAGGAGGCAGTGACCTATCCATTTGTTTTGGTTCAGTACAGTAGAAAATGGGCATGTGACAGAGATAGTGACATGACATGGATAAAAAACAAAATACCCTGTGACCAATTAAGTCATGATATGACGATAGCAGAATGAGACGAATGTGTTAATGTTGTTGGAGGCAATGACCTGTCCATTTATTGTTTTGGGTTTAAAGAAAATGGGCATGTAAGAAATACAGTTGTATGATAAGAAGGAGAAAAAAAACTCTTAAACCAATTCATGGATTGTGGACAGCAGAAGGAGATGATTGTGTCGATCTTGTAGGAAGCAGTGATCTGTCGATTCGGTATGTTGAGTTAGTAGGATGTGGACATGTAACACAGACGGCTGCATGATACGGATGAGAATAAAATATTCTGTATCCAATTAGATCACGGGTTTGATGAGAGCAGCAGAAGAGGAGTGTGTTGATATTGTGGAAGAAAGTGACCGCTCTTTGTATACTTTAGTCAAAACAGGATTAAAATGTTCTCTTTTATATTGACTTGTAGCAACAGTGCCTTTCATTAGCAGAGATTACCCTTTTCACCCAAACTTAAAACGATTATATAATCTTCTCCTTCACTACAAGCCATTTTTTTTTTTTACTACTGTAAAAATAATTACCGCTATATAACCAAGAGATTAAATAGCTTCTATAAGACATCACAAGACAACTTCTGAGGCTGTGATGTTTTCTTAGCAAGCTCTGAGTCACGAGAGAAGAGACTTAATACCGGTTCGGAGCTGTAAAGTGTGTGAAGTGGCGATACTTTCCTCTCTCTGTGTTTTCACTGGGGCCGCTTCTCTTCCTGCCAAGCTCATGGCTCTCCTCTCCGTACAATGGCCACTTACACAATGTACCATTTGTTTTCATGCTAAGATGGGAGAAGAGAGGAAAAGTCCCGACCTATCGCTGCCTAACAGGAAAAGCCCTCCATGCACGAGATTACAGCAACAGGATATAATTAAAGTGGTCACAGTCCAATATGTGCTGGAGACACGGCCAATACAAAGTCAGGTTTTATTTTCAAAAAGTAAGCAAAAAAAATTTGAGCGAATCGGTACTAGGAAATTACCGTAATCCAAATTTGGACACCATTTTGCAAATTTTTAGAGTGTTGGAAAAAAAGATGAGAAGAAAAATAATGCTCTCAGACCACCTGTTCTGCCATTGCAGCCCCCAATCTTGCGCAGTTCCTTTGGCCTCTTCTTTACTTCTGGGCAACATGTAACAATCTCTTCCTACATCGTAACTCTGAGCTGTGGCTTCTGGGGTCTCTTTCACACTGGCGTTTTTTTGAATACGTCGCAATGCGTCGTTTAGGAGAAAAAACGCATCCTGCAAAGTTGTTTGCAGGATGCGTTTTTGCCCCATAGAGTAACATTACCGACGCATTGCGACGTATTGTCACACGTCGCAACCGTCGTGCGACGGTTGCGCCGTGTTGTGGCGGACTGCCGGGAGCAAAAAAACGTTAAATGTAACAGTTTTTGCTGCCGACGGACCGCTTTTTCCGACCGCGCATGCGCGGCCGGAACTCCGCCCCCACCTCCCCGCACCTCACAATGGGGCAGCGGATGCGCCGGAGAAATGCATCAAACGCTAACGTCGAAATCTCGGCCCGACGCAATGCGACGGGCCGATTCCGACGCTAGTGTGAAAGTAGCCTTAGTAATATTTCCTTTCTCATAGTGCAGAAATAAAAAAAAAGGTCGGAGAGAGCTGTGGGTTAGACTGAACGGGGGTCTGTGGCAGCAGAAAAGGTGACGAGGATGCTATTATTGAGACCCTAGAGCATAATAAGGAACGTTTGATCCTGGCTAGATTTGAAGAAACTGATGAATTTTAGCAGATTCTAAGTGCTAAATATGAACTAATCTTATGAAATGTTGTATTTAGCCTTTGATGGGTTAAAGAATAACTAATCTTCTTTTCCTATTATAATAATTATTATTATTATTTCTTTATTGACCAGCCTTTGTCAAGTTATTAATTTACGCAATATAATCCGTTATTTTATTTTTCTTCCTTTTTAACTGAAGCACCGTGCTGAAAAGGCTGGCTTTTCTCCCAAGCCTCTGCTATCTTAGTAGCTGACTTGTACTGCAGGTCTCGAAAATTTCCTACTCCTGCATGAAAATTTCTGCTCTTCTTCTATAAACTCAAGCAGGGTCGGACTGCTCCACCAACGTGCAAGAAGATTCTCTGGTAGGTCCAGGCTCTGGCATAATGGACGGCCGAAAGGTCCTGCGAAAGACGACCCTATTGAAAGTTGACTTTGGAACCAATCACTTCCCACCAGGGTGTAATTTTAATGGAACAAATTACAAATAACCGATTAGATTTTATTAGTGATACGTCCTGTGTGTACACCAAAGAAATGGATGTGCACGTGTTAGGTATGACTGGGAGGTTGGCGATCAGAATTATCTACCTCTTAAGGATCAAGGAACCATTTAGAAGGTCTTCTGCCCACTTGGAGGACTGAAGGCCTAGCAGGTGTGTGAGGGAGTCTGGCCATCTGATGCCAAAGGTGAGTGTGGCATTCCTTCCAACTCAGAAGAATTGAGAGACACCTATTGTGTTAGGTGCAGTGGCAAATTTTCAACAGAAACTACACCCCTAACCCTGCCAACAAAAATAATGCCCCCAGGAAAACCCCTTAGATTCCCCGTGCAATCTTATACTATTTCTATGGCCCACATACAGTATGATGCACCAACAATGCTCGTCCAAACTGTGATGTCTCAAAAGTGGTGCCCACACATATTGATTACCCCAAAGTGTACCTCTACATACTAAGTATGATGCCCCCACAATGCCTCTCCCACAGAGCCCCACAGTGTATCCCCCACACATTATAAAGTTCCCATGGAGCTCCCCATAAAATAATTTCCCCACAGTGCCCCCCTACAGTATCCCGACTTCATTGTCTCCCACACAGTACGATACCCCACTTCTGACTGGTGGAACAGTTCTCCTCTATGTGCTTTATTATTCATGGTGTTGCCGACACAATGTGGTGATGTTTTGTCGCCTCCTGTGCCAACCTGAGACCGCACCAGTGAATGGTGGAGCTCGCTACCATTATATTCAGATGCCCAGAGATACCGATATCGTTGAAAGCAGGACATGACGTCAACCTAATGGGACAACAGGATAGCTGGGAGGCATGGTGTGTGCAACAATGGCCTAACTGCTGGGAGAAGGAGCCACCCAAACTGATGCCTCAAAGATGGCCTGCAGAGGAGAGATGGCCTGCTAACGAGGGTAAGTTGGACAAAGCAGGACCTTGCGATACTATCCTGCATGAGTTCCCTCTACATGTATTAAGTGAAGGGTTGGGAGTGGGACAACAATGACTTGTGCTGTGGTCATGCTACGGGTGTGGACCTGTACTGACTGAAGTTGATCTGCGAGCGGTAAAGTCAAGAAGCTAACCATGGCTGGTGGGTGCAGGGAATGTGTTGTCAGACAATGACATATTGGTTAAATCGGATTTTTGTTCTACATATAAAAATTTTTCCTATGGATTTTTTCCCATATCAAGATCTGTATTAAAAATAGCTAAATTAATAATCTCACAATTTCCAGATTGGCCACTGAGGCTATTTTAGACTCATACATCCTGTCCTTTCAGGAAGAGATTTCAGCAGTTTCGTTATCATCACAGATAAGATTACACAGTTGATAACACAGGTTCCTCCAATCACAATAGGCAATGTCACAGCTTCACCTCCCTTCACAATAACCTTTCCACACGCTCATTAGGTGCTTCAATACAAAATATAGTGTTTGTTCATTGTGTCTAATGTACGTGTGAATTTCCAGAAACAATAGGAAGATAGATTATAAAAAAAAAAAAAACAGAATTAAATTTGCAAGATTTCAAATTTTTGTTTTTAATAAAGTTTATTACCTGAAAAAAAATACAATGGCAAAAATGTAAAAAAACAAAGATATTTAACAAAAAAAAGTGGTTGCAAAAGTGCTCACACCCAATAAACTACAGTATCATTTCATAATAGGCTCTGAATGTGTAGGGTGAATATATGAAATGTCGGTACATCAGCACCTGGGTAATATCTTTCAAGACGTTCGTTTTCTCAAGCACCAATAATTGTAGAAGCAATGTATAATCTTTCCTCCTGAATAATGTTTGGAGAAGGCTGGAAACGCAGATAAATGAGCCAATTTATCATCTCCTGACCGGGCACAGCGCACAATAGATAGAATAATGGAATAATCTACGACACTGCTGCTTTAAAAAATGAACAGTCTTTATCTAACAATTAGCTAATGGCCATAATTACCGCACGTAATCATGGGATTGCTTAGAGGCTGGATGCGTTTCAGCATTTTTTTTTTAAAGATTCTTAAAAAATGAATTTGTACTTAAAGTAGCAATGCAATAAAAACTAATACATTGTGTTACTGGTACTGCAGGGACTGGGGAATGGAGTGTGACACCAGGATCCGGAGGTCACAGAAAATCACTCTGGTGTGGCCCCCAATAACAGTTTTGCTACAATTTCTACTTTAAGTTTCTTAACATACGACTTAGGCTACTTTCACACTAGCGTTTTCTGCAATCCGTCACAATGCGTCGTTTTGCAGAAAAAACGCATCCTGCAAAAGTGCTTGCAGGATGCGTTTTTTCCCCATAGACTTGTATTGACGACGCATTTGCGACGGATTGCCACACGTCGCATCCGTCGAAAGACGGATGCGTCGTGCTTTGGCGGACCATCGGGAGCAAAAAACGCTACATGTAACGTTTTTTGCTCCTGACGGACCGCTTTTTCCAACCGCGCATGCGCGGCCGGAACTCCGCCCCCACCTCCCCGCACCTTACAATGGGGCAGCGGATGCGCCGGAGAAATGCATCCGCTGCCTCCATTGTGCAATGCGTTAAACGCTAGCGTCGGAATCTCTCCCCGACGCATTGCGACGGGGAGATTCCGACGCTAGTGTGAAAGAAGCCTTAAGGCCCCTTCACATTAAGCGACGCTGCAGCGATACCGACAACGATCCGGATCGCTGCAGCGTCGCTGTTTGGTCGCTGGAGAGCTGTCACACAGACAGCTCTCCAGCGACCAACGATGCCGGTAACCAGGGTAAACATCGGGTTACTAAGCGCAGGGCCGCGCTTATTAACCCGATGTTTACCCTGGTTACCATCCTAAAAGTAAAAAAAACAAACACTACATACTTACCTACCGCTGTCTGTCCCCGGCGCTGTGCTTCTCTGCACTCCTCCTGCACTGTCTGTGAGCGCAGCGGCCGGAAAGCAGAGCGGTGACGTCACCGCTCTGCTTTCCGGCTGACCGACGCTCACAGTCAGTGCAAGAGGAGTGCAGAGAAGCACAGCGCCGGGGACAGACAGCGGTAGGTAAGTACAGTGGGGCAAAAAAGTATTTAGTCAGTCAGCAATAGTGCAAGTTCCACAACTTAAAAAGATGAGAGGCGTCTGTAATTTACATCATAGGTATACCTCAACTATGGGAGACAAACTGAGAAAAAAAAATCCAGAAAATCACATTGTCTGTTTTTTTAACATTTTATTTGCATATTATGGTGGAAAATAAGTATTTGGTCAGAAACAAACAATCAAGATTTCTGGCTCTCACAGACCTGTAACTTCTTCTTTAAAGGGAAGGTACCGCGTTTGTAGGTCATTAATAAATCACTGTAATGTAGCATAACATGCTGCTATAAGCAAGTTTGAAATGCATGTGAAACAGATTTCATGTGTTATATGAGTTTAAAGAATGCACTGGGGGCTGACATCTTGGTTTTGCAGCAGTAGCAGGGCACTATCAGTGTCAGATTACGGCACCCCAGGAACATAGGGGATAATAGACCAGCACAGACCCTATCTGTAACATTGCAGCAGCATTAGCAGTGAGCTGGGCCCGCCTCTGTGGGCTGCACAACTCACTGCTGTAGGTGTGACTAGCTGCCATTTTATTATAGTCCTGTGCTCTCTATCGCAGGACAGAACAAGCGCTCACTGCTCCTCTGTACTCCAGGCAGGCACACATCCTCTGCTCCTCACACACTTCTCCTGCTGTGTCTCTGCCTCCCCCTCACACACAGTCCCTGTGGTCTCCAGTAAGCTGCATTCACAGCCTGCAGAGAGCGAGGTGACACCTGGAGAGAGAGAGCAGGGCAGCTGACAGGACAGGGATTAAGGTGGGGGAAGGGGGATGGCAAGGATGTTATTCACAAAAAATGCTGCTGAGTCCACTGTGTTCTGCTCCTCTGTAAACAAGCTGTGCCTCTGATGCAGTAAATGCTGGTGATAGCAGGTCACAGGGCAGTCACACACAAAATGGTGCTGCCCTGTGATGCTGCTCTTCATTCTTACTGTTAGAAGCAAAATTGGGGCAGTAACTGCTGACATCACCATTTCCCTCCCCTTTTGGGTGATCTAATATCCCTGGGGCAGAGCTGCTAAGTCTTACTATAGCTACTTGAGGTCTAAAACGGAAAATGCTCCCCCTAGTGGTAAATATGTATATTTGTAGAAAAATATATAATATTTTTCATATAGAAATGTTTGCAAACAGTGCAAACATTGCATTAATACATTTTAATTACTATTTTAAGCTTAATTTCACAAAAAAACAAAATGCAAGAAAACTGGTGGCACCTTCCCATTAAGAGACTCCTCTTTCCTCCACTCATTACCTGTAGTAATGGCACCTGTTTAAACTTGTTATCAGTATAAAAAGACACCTGTGCACACCCTCAAACAGTCTGACTCCAAACTCCACTATCGTGAAGACCAAAGAGCTGTCAAAGGACACCAGAAACAAAATTGTAGCCCTGCACCAGGCTGTGAAGACTGAATCTGCAATAGCCAACCAGCTTGGAGTGAAGAAATCAACAGTGGGAGCAATAATTAGAAAATGGAAGACATACAAGACCACTGATAATCTCCCTCGATCTGGGGCTCCACGCAAAATCCCACCCCGTGGGGTCAGAATGATCACAAGAACGGTGAGCAAAAATCCCAGAACCACGCGGGGGGACCTAGTGAATGAACTGCAGAGAGCTGGGACCAATGTAACAAGGCCTACCATAAGTAACACACTACGCCACCATGGACTCAGATCCTGCAGTGCCAGACGTGTCCCACTGCTTAAGCCAGTACATGTCCGGGCCCATCTGAAGTTTGCTAGAGAGCATTTGGATGATCCAGAGGGAGAATGTCCTATGGTCTGATGAAACCAAACTGGAACTGTTTGGTAGAAACACAACTTGTCGTGTTTGGAGGAAAAAGAATACTGAGTTGCATCCATCAAACACCATACCTACTGTAAAGCATGGTGGTGGAAACATCATGCTTTGGGGCTGTTTCTCTGCAAAGGGGCCAGGACGACTGATCCGGGTACATGAAAGAATGAATGGGGCCATGTATCGTGAGATTTTGAGTGCAAACCTCCTTCCATCAGCAAGATGAAACGTGGCTGGGTCTTTCAACATGACAATCATCCAAAGCACACCGCCAGGGCAACGAAGGAGTGGCTTCGTAAGAAGCATTTCAAGGTCCTGGAGTGGCCTAGCCAGTCTCCAGATCTCAACCCTATAGAAAACCTTTGGAGGGAGTTGAAAGTCCGTGTTGCCAAGCGAAAAGCCAAAAACATCACTGCTCTAGAGGAGATCTGCATGGAGGAATGGGCCAACATACCAACAACAGTGTGTGGCAACCTTGTGAAGACTTACAGAAAACGTTTGACCTCTGTCATTGCCAACAAAGGATATATTACAAAGTATTGAGATGAAATTTTGTTTCTGACCAAATACTTATTTTCCACCATAATATGCAAATAAAATGTTAAAAAAACAGACAATGTGATTTTCTGGATTTTTTTTTCTCAGTTTGTCTCCCATAGTTGAGGTCTACCTATGATGTAAATTACAGACGCCTCTCATCTTTTTAAGTGGTGGAACTTGCACTATTGCTGACTGACTAAATACTTTTTTGCCCCACTGTATGTAGTGTTTGTTTTTTTTTACTTTTACGCTGGTGACCATGGTAAACATCGGGTTACTAAGCGCGGCCCTGCGCTTAGTAACCCGATGTTTACCCTGGTTACCAGTGAAGACATCGCTGGATCGGTGTCACACACGCCGATCCAGCGATGTCCGCGGGAGATCCAGCGACGAAATAAAGTTCTGGACTTTCTTCAGCGACCAACGATTTCCCAGCAGGGGCCTGATCGTTGGTCGCTGTCACACATAACGATTTCCTTAATGATATCGTTGCTACGTCACAAAAAGCAACGATATCGTTAACAATATCGTTATGTGTGAAGGTACCTTTAGGCAGGAACACAGTACCACACATAATAACGTCAGTCACATAATGCCCCCATACAAGTACTAGTCATATAGTGCCTTCACAACAGTGCCAGCCACAAAGTGCCTTCATAACAGTGCCAGCCACAAAGTGCCTTCATAACAGTGCCAGATACAAAGTGCCTTCATAACAGTGCCAGCCACAAAGTGCCTTCATAACAGTGTCAGCCACAAAGTGCCTTCATAACAGTGTCAGCCACAAAGTGCCTTCATAACAGTGCCAGCCACAAAGTGCATTGGGGGGTGGGGTCAGAACAGTTAATAATTTAAGAAATAGAAGTACAGAGAGGAACATAAAGTGCATGTATACTAATGCCAGAAGCCTCGCCAACAAAATGGACGAATTAGAACTAATGTTGTTGGAGCATAATTATGACATGGTGGGGATATCTGAAGCGTGGCTGGATGAGAGCCATGACTGGGCTGTTAACTTGCAGGGCTATAGCCTGTTCAGAAATGACCGTACAGATAAGCGAGGGGGAGGGGTGTGTCTATATGTAAAATCATCCTTAAAACCCATCCTGCGCGATAATATAGGTGAATTTAATGAAAATGTAGAATCCCTGTGGGTGGAGATAAGGGGAGGGGGAAAAAATAATAAATTACTGATAGGGGTTTGTTATAAATCTCCAAAAATAATGGAAGCAATGGAGAATATCCTCGTAAAGCAAATAGATGAAGCTGCGACTCAAGGAGAAGTCATTATTATGGGGGACTTCAACTACCCTGAAATAGATTGGGGAACAGAAACCTGCAGTTCCAGCAAAGGTAATCGGTTTTTGACAATTATGAGAGACAATTACCTTTCACAACTGGTTCAGGACCCAACAAGAAGGGGGGCACTGCTAGACCTAATATTAACCAACAGGCCAGACCGCATATCAAATATAAGGGTTGGGAAATAGCGATCACAAAATAATAAGTTTTCATGTATCCTTTAAAAAGATGTGTAGTAGAGGGGTTACAAGGACACTAAACTTCAGGAGGGCAAATTTCCAACGGATGAGAGAGGATCTTGGTGCAATTAACTGGGACGATATCCTGAGACACAAAAATACACAGAGAAAATGGGAGACGTTTATTAGCATCCTGGATAGGACCTGTGCACAGTATATACCGTATGGGAATAAACATATTAGAAATAGGAGGAAACCAATATGGCTAAATAGAGCTGTAAGGGGCGCAATAAGGGACAAAAAGAAAGCATTTAGAGAATTAAAGGAAGTAGGTAGTGAGGAGGCATTAAATAAATACAGAAAATTAAATAAATTCTGTAAAAAGCAAATCAAGGCAGCAAAGATTGAGACAGAGAGACTCATTGCCAGAGAGAGTAAAAATAATCCTAAAATATTCTTTAACTACATAAATAGTAAGAAACTAAAAAATGATAGTGTTGGCCCCCTTAAAAATAGTCTGGGTGAGATGGTGGATGAGGATGAGGAAAAAGCCAATATGCTAAATGACTTTTTTTCATCAGTATTTACACAAGAAAATCCCATGGCAGACAAAATGTCTAGTGATAAAAATTCCCAATTAAATGTCACCTGCTTAACCCAGCAGGAAGTGCGGCGGCGTCTAAAAATCACTAAAATTGACAAATCTCCGGGCCCGGATGGGATACACCCTCGAGTACTGCAGGAATTAAGCACAGTCATTGATAGACCATTATTTTTAATCTTTAAAGACTCCATAATAACAGGGTCTGTGCCACAGGACTGGCGTATAGCAAATGTGGTGCCAATATTCAAAAAGGGAACAAAAACTGAACTCGGAAACTATAGGCCAGTAAGCTTAACCTCTACTGTGGGTAAAATCCTGGAGGGCATTCTAAGGGATGCTATACTGGAGTATCTGAAGAGGAATAACCTCATGACCCAGTATCAGCACGGGTTTACTAGGGACCGTTCATGTCAGACTAATTTGATCAGTTTCTATGAAGAGGTAAGTTCCGGATTGGACCAAGGGAACCCAGTGGATGTAGTGTATATGGACTTTTCAAAAGCTTTTGATACGGTGCCACACAAAAGGTTGATACATAAAATGAGAATAATGGGGATAGGGGAAAATATGTGCAAGTGGGTTGAGAGCTGGCTCAGGGATAGGAAACAAAGGGTGGTTATTAATGGAGCACACTCGGACTGGGTAGCGGTTAGCAGTGGGGTACCACAGGGGTCAGTATTGGGCCCTCTTCTTTTTAACATATTTATTAATGACCTTGTAGGGGGCATTCAGAGTAGAATTTCAATATTTGCAGATGACACTAAACTCTGCAGGGTAATCAATACAGAGGAGGACAATTTTATATTACAGGATGATTTATGTAAACTAGAAGCTTGGGCTGATAAATGGCAAATGAGCTTTAATGGGGATAAATGTAAGGTCATGCACTTGGGTAGAAGTAATAAGATGTATAATTATGTGCTTAATTCTAAAACTCTGGGCAAAACCGTCAATGAAAAAGACCTGGGTGTATGGGTGGATGACAAACTTAAATTCAGTGGCCAGTGTCAGGCAGCTGCTACAAAGGCAAATAAAATAATGGGATGCATTAAAAGAGGCATAGATGCTCATGAGGAGAACATAATTTTACCTCTATACAAGTCACTTGTTCGACCACACTTAGAATACTGTGCACAGTTCTGGTCCCCGGTGTATAAGAAAGACATAGCTGAACTGGAGCGGGTGCAGAGAAGAGCGACCAAGGTTATTAGAGGACTGGGGGGTCTGCAATACCAAGATAGGTTATTACACTTGGGGCTATTTAGTTTGGAAAAACGAAGACTAAGGGGTGATCTCATTTTAATGTATAAATATATGAGGGGACAGTACAAAGACCTTTCTGATGATCTTTTTAATCATAGACCTGAAACAGGGACAAGGGGGCATCCTCTGCGGTTGGAGGAAAAAAGGTTTAAGCATAATAACAGACACGGATTCTTTACTGTAAGAGCAGTGAGACTATGGAACTCTCTGCCATGTGATGTTGTAATGAGTGATTCATTACTTAAATTTAAGAGGGGACTGGATACCTTTCTGGAAAAGTATAATGTTACAGGGTATATACACTAGATTCCTTGATAGGGCGTTGATCCAGGGAACTAGTCTGATTGCCGTATGTGGAGTCGGGAAGGAATTTTTTTCCCCAATGTGGAGCTTACTCTTTGCACATGGGGTTTTTTTGCCTTCCTCTGGATCAACATGTTAGGGCATGTTAGGTTAGGCTATGGGTTGAACTAGATGGACATATAGTCTTCCTTCAACCTTAATAATAACTATAAACGTGCCAGTCACAAAGTGCCTTCATAACAGCGCCAGCTACAAAGTGCCTTCACAACAGTGCCAGCCACAAAGTGACTTCATAACAGTGCCAGCCACAAAGTGCCTTCATAATAGTGCCAGCCACAAAGTGCCTTCATAACAGTGCCAGACACAAAGTGCCTTCATAACAGTGCCAGCCATAAAGTGCCTTCATAACAGTGCCAGCCACAAAGTGCCTTCATAACAGTGTCAGCCACAAAGTGCCTTCATAACAGTGCCAGACACAAAGTGCCTTCATAACAGTGCCAGCCACAAAGTGCCTTCATAACAGTGTCAGCCACAAAGTGCCTTCATAACAGTGTCAGCCACAAAGTGCCTTCATAACAGTGTCAGCCACAAAGTGCCTTCATAACAGTGCCAGCCACAAAGTGCATTCATAAACGTGCCAGTCACAAAGTGCCTTCATAACAGTGTCAGCTACAAAGTGCCTTCACAACAGTGCCAGCCACAAAGTGCCTTCATAACAGTGCCAGCTACAAAGTTCCTTCATAACAGTGCCAGCCACAAAGTGCCTTCATAACAGTGCCAGCCACAAAGTGCCTTCACAACAGTGCCAGCCACAAAGTGCCTTCATAACAGTGCCAGCCACAAAGTGCCTTCATAATAGTGCCAGCCACAAAGTGCCTTCATAACAGTGCCAGCCACAAAGTGCCTTCATAACAGTGCCAGCCACAAAGTGCCTTCATAACAGTGCCAGCCACAAAGTGCCTTCATAACAGTGCCAGTCGCAAAGTGCCTTCACAACAGTGCCAGCCAGAAAGTGCCTTCACAACAGTCCCAGCCACAAAGTGCCTTCATAACAGTGCCAGACACAAAGTGCCTTCATAACAGTGCCAACCACAAAGTGCCTTCATAACAGTGCCAGACACAAAGTGCCTTCATAACAGTGTCAGCCACAAAGTGCCTTCATAACAGTGCCAGCCACAAAGTGCCTTCATAACAGTGTCAGCCACAAAGTTCCTTCATAACAGTGCCAGCCACAAAGCTCTTCATAACAGTGTCAGCCACAAAGTGCCTTCATAACATTGCCAGCCACAAAGTGCTTTCATAAGAGTGCCAGCCACAAAGTGCCTTCATAACAGTGCCAGTCTCAAAGTGCCTTCATAACAGTGTCAGCCACAAAGTGCCTTCATAACAGTGCCAGCCGCAAAGTGCCTTCATAACAGTGTCAGCCACAAAGTTCCTTCATAACAGTGCCAGCCACAAAGCTCTTCATAACAGTGTCAGCCACAAAGTGCCTTCATAACAGTGCCAGCCACAAAGTGCTTTCATAAGAGTGCCAGCCACAAAGTGCCTTCATAACAGTGCCAGTCTCAAAGTGCCTTCATAACAGTGCCAGCCACAAAGTGCCTTCATAACAGTGTCAGCCACAAAGTGCCTTCATAAGAGTGCCAGCCACAAAGTGCTTTCATAAGAGTGCCAGCCACAAAGTGCCTTCATATCAGTGCCAGTCTCAAAGTGCCTTCATAACAGTGCCAGCCACAACGTGCCTTCATAACAGTGCCAGCCACAAAGTGCCTTCATAAGAGTGCCAGCCACAAAGTGCCTTCATAACAGTGCCAGTCGCAAAGTGCCTTCATAACAGTGCCAGCCACAAAGTGCCTTCATAACAGTGTCAGCCACAAAGGGCCTTCATAAGAGTGCCAGCCACAAAGTGCCTTCATAACAGTGCCAGCCACAAAGTGCCTTCATAACAGTGCCAGCCACAAAGTGCCTTCATAACAGTGCCAGCCACAAAGTGCCTTCATAACAATGTCAGCCACAAAGTGCCTTCATAACAGTGCCAGCCACAAAGTGCCTTCATAACAGTGTCAGCCACAAAGTGCCTTCATAACAGTGCCAGCCACAAAGTGCCTGTCACGATATGGTATGAAATATCATAAGTAGTTCTCTAGCCTGTGTGGGCTAAGCCCCCCTTCTTGGAGAACAGTTGTAGCTGCAAATTCCTGGCTTTCCTTCTCTGAGAGTATGGGGGAAGAGAGGTTTTATTGCCGAACGGAATTTACGACTGGCATTTCCTGTGTAAGCTCTTGTCCAGCTAGAACAGGAAAAATGGCTCCAAAAATCCATGAAAGATTCTTTGTTTAGTTTTTGTTAGATATTAGGCAAACGATTTAAGCTAGAAATATGAAAATATATATTCGTAGTCCCACTCGGTGTAGCTACACATCTCATGACACTCGGGTTTCTAACTCCATCTGGTAAAGAAGTAGGGTTTTCTCTGTAAATATGTATCCCAGATAGGACATATTTGATCTCATTAGAATGCTCACGTTAATCTGAGATGAATGATGAGCTTTTTAGGACGCTGACATGTTTTGTAGTGAAGTTATAGAAATCAGAGAGAATAGTTTAAAGTTTAGGCAGAATGTAGAGAGAGGAGGGTCTGGATAAGCCAGCCTTTCTGTGATGTCACAGCCTTAATGTTTTAAGTGTCTGGCAGGCTCTGAGGAGTCACTTTTTGCTGATTTCTCCTTCTGGACTGCTTTGTCCTATTGTCCTGGAAGAGCTGGTACATCCCATGGACTGGGATGTATGGAAACTGCACTAGCCTGGATGCCTGCAATGCTTTTAATATGTGAGTGTTATCTTTTCTCATTTATTCCCTTTATGTTATAATTACCCTTGTACATATTTGCAATTGTCTCATGTATAACATCTTTATAAACTATTTTTAATAACGCACTGCCTAGTTATTTTGAATGGGATATACTATTATATATTAGTTCGTTCTCCTGCTCTAAACCGTACCCTAAGTCTCTGAAGGGAAATACGCTACTGTTACTGTTGTGTTGGGTTAGCTTCGGACCCGTTTAATCGAAGCTGGTGGCAGCGAAAGTGTGCTGACGGTTGGATTATGCTGAAGCAACTGCGGGTTTGATAATTATTGTTCCTGCCTGTGTGGGAGTAGTTATCCCACCGCTGCCACCAATTTGTCACGATTCCCCTGACCGCTGTCACCACTGGGTCAGGATTCACACCGTGACCGTCACCCCTACGTCACGGATCAGGGTGACTTTAGGCCAACAGACGGCTATCACATGTGCAGGGGGCTTATCTTAGTTATCCCTCCACTGCTAACAATGTGATGAAAAACCACACACAAGGCTATTGACCTCTTAGTTTACAGCAGGGGCTTATTCTAGGTATCCCGCTGCTTTTCTATATACCACGAACTGCAGGGATTTATGTATATCCCGCTTACAGTTCCACTTAACACTTGCAGCTCTCTGGCGCCCCCATTACTCTCAGGTCAGATTAGGTACTGCACCCTGGGTAATTAGTCGCCAGAAAGGCTGCCTGCTATGTACTGGCTATTGGGCACGCTGCAGCGACGCGATAACTACTCCCACACAGGCAGGAACAATAATTATCAAACCCGCAGTTGCTTCAGCATAATCCAACCGTCAGCACACTTTCGCTGCCACCAGCTTCGATTAAACGGGTCCGAAGCTAACCCAACACAGGAACAATAATTATCAAACCCGCAGTTGCTTCAGCATAATCCAACCGTCAGCACACTTTCGCTGCCACCAGCTTCGATTAAACGGGTCCGAAGCTAACCCAACACAACAGTAACAGTAGCGTATTTCCCTTCAGAGACTTAGGGTACGGTTTAGAGCAGGAGAACGAACTAATATATAATAGTATATCCCATTCAAAATAACTAGGCAGTGCGTTATTAAAAATAGTTTATAAAGATCACCCCTACGTCACGGATCAGGGTGACTTTAGGCCAACAGACGGCTATCACATGTGCAGGGGGCTTATCTTAGTTATCCCTCCACTGCTAACAATGTGATGAAAAACCACACACAAGGCTATTGACCTCTTAGTTTACAGCAGGGGCTTATTCTAGGTATCCCACTGCTTTTCTATATACCACGAACTGCAGGGATTTATGTATATCCCGCTTACAGTTCCACTTAACACTTGCAGCTCTCTGGCGCCCCCATTACTCTCAGGTCAGATTAGGTACTGCACCCTGGGTAATTAGTCGCCAGAAAGGCTGCCTGCTATGTACTGGCTATTGGGCACGCTGCAGCGACGCGATAACTACTCCCACACAGGCAGGAACAATAATTATCAAGCCCGCAGTTGCTTCAGCATAATCCAACCGTCAGCACACTTTCGCTGCCACCAGCTTCGATTAAACGGGTCCGAAGCTAACCCAACACAACAGTAACAGTAGCGTATTTCCCTTCAGAGACTTAGGGTACGGTTTAGAGCAGGAGAACGAACTAATATATAATAGTATATCCCATTCAAAATAACTAGGCAGTGCGTTTTTAAAAATAGTTTATAAAGATGTTATACATGAGACAATTGCAAATATGTACAAGGGTAATTATAACATAAAGGGAATAAATGAGAAAAGATAACACTCACATATTAAAAGCATGACAAGCAACCAGGCTAGTGCAGTTTCCATACATCCCAGTCCATGGGATGTACCAGCTCTTCCAGGACAATAGGACAAAGCAGTCCAGAAGGAGAAATCAGCAAAAAGTGACTCCTCAGAGCCTGCCAGACACTTAAAACATTAAGGCTGTGACATCACAGAAAGGCTGGCTTATCCAGACCCTCCTCTCTCTACATTCTGCCTAAACTTTAAACTATTCTCTCTGATTTCTATAACTTCACTACAAAACATGTCAGCGTCCTAAAAAGCTCATCATTCATCTCAGATTAACGTGAGCATTCTAATGAGATCAAATATGTCCTATCTGGGATACATATTTACAGAGAAAACCCTACTTCTTTACCAGATGGAGTTAGAAACCCGAGTGTCATGAGATGTGTAGCTACACCGAGTGGGACTACGAATATATATTTTCGTATTTCTAGCTTAAATCGTTTGCCTAATATCTAACAAAAACTAAACAAAGAATCTTTCATGGATTTTTGGAGCCATTTTTCCTGTTCTAGCTGGACAAGAGCTTACACAGGAAATGCCAGTCGTAAATTCCGTTCGGCAATAAAACCTCTCTTCCCCCATACTCTCAGAGAAGGAAAGCCAGGAATTTGCAGCTACAACTGTTCTCCAAGAAGGGGGGCTTAGCCCACACAGGCTAGAGAACTACTTATGATATTTCATACCATATCGTGACAGTGCCTTCATAACAGTGCCAGCCACAAAGTGCCTTCATAACAGTGCCAGCCACCAAGTGCCTTCATAAAAGTGCCTGCCACAAAGTGCCTTCATAACAGTGCCAGCTACAAAGTGCCTTCATAACAGTGCCAGCCGAAAAGTGCCTTCATAACAGTGCCAACCTCAAGGTGCCTTCACAACAGTGCCAGCCACAAAGTGCCTTCATAACAGTGCCAGCCGCAAAGTTCCTTCATAACAGTGCCAGCCACAAAGTGCCTTCATAATAGTGCCCGCCGCAAAGTTCCTTCATAACAGTGCCAGACACAAAGTGCCTTCTTAATAGTGCCAACCACAAAGTGCCTTCATTACAGCGCCAGCCGCAAAGTTCCTTCATAACAGTGCCAGACACAAAGTGCCTTCATAATAGTGCCAGCCACAAAGTGCCTTCATTACAGTGCCAGCCGAAAAGTGCCTTCATAACAGTGTCAGCCATAAAGTGCCTTCATAACAGTGCCAGCCGCAAAGTTCCTTCATAACAGCGCCAGCCACAAAGTGCCTTCATAACAGTGTCAGCCACAAAGTTCCTTCATAACAGTGCCAGCCGCAAAGTTCCTTCATAACAGTGCCAGCCACAAAGTGCCTTCATAATAGTGCCAGCCGCAAAGTTCCTTCATAACAGTGCCAGCCACAAAGTTCCTTCATAACAGTGCCAGACACAAAGTGCCTTCATAATAGTGCCAGCCGCAAAGTTCCTTCATAACAGTGCCAGCCACAAAGTTCCTTCATAATAGTGCCAGCCACAAAGTGCCTTCATTACAGCGCCAGCCGCAAAGTTCCTTCATAACAGTGCCAGACACAAAGTGCCTTCATAATAGTGCCAGCCAAAAAGTGCCTTCATTACAGTGCCAGCCGAAAAGTGCCTTCATAACAGTGTCAGCCATAAAGTGCCTTCATAACAGTGCCAGCCGCAAAGTTCCTTCATAACAGTGCCAGCCACAAAGTGCCTTCATTACAGTGCCAGCCGAAAAGTGCCTTCACAACAGTTCCAGCCTCAAAGTGCCTTCATAACAGTGCCAGCCACAAAGTTCCTTCATAACAGTGCCAGACACAAAGTGCCTTCATAATAGTGCCAGCCGAAAAGTGCCTTCACAACAGTGCCAGCCTCAAAGTGCCCTCATAATAGTGCCAGCCACTTAATGGCCACAACATATTTTGTTACAAATCATTGAATTTTGGTCAGTATTACAAGCCTAATCTTGAACTGAAGAACACCACAATGCCTCCTCCACAAGACAAAAATATGGAAGATGATATTAAAGCAGTAAAGTAAAGATTGGACATCAATTTGATAACTAAGTAAAAAAATCTGAAGGAATTTAATGTTTTGCTAAGTGTAGAGTATGGTAAGACAGATACAGAACTGTAAATGTATCCAAAATATGGTAACTTCATTTAGGCCATAGGGGTAATTGAATTATTATTTTTGGCAGCTTGACTTCAAGTCATTTAATGAGATCCTCGCTCTTCTTAGATCTTTTGAACCCGCAGCAGAACGTCTTTCACGGAGCCTCATGTTTGTCGAAGACGTCATTTAAGGTATTTCCATTAAATCATGATTATAAAAGAAAACGAGAAGCCGGTAAGCTGATACTGGGAGGTGGAACTCATTAGAGAGGTTCTCCTCCTTAGTCAATATCTTTGCATTTAAAGGGTTTCAAAATAATATTCTGATCCCAAAATATTACACAACTGGGATGATCATGACACAGGCTAAACTATGGGTTATACAGACCTAGAAACTATTATGGGGCCCACAATCAAAGGGGGGCGCTGAACGCCATGTAAGAACACTAGCAGGTGGCACTGCAGGACGTCCCTGCAGTGGGGGAGGTGTTAGAGTGGGTGGCAGTAAAGATGCACCCAGCATTGATGTCCCAGGGGTGGTTAGGACAGGAGGATGCTATGCAAAAGCTTCTTATGGGGTCATGACTGTTCCCGTTGCATCTCTGGACCAGGTTAAAAGTGACCACAGTGCCCTTTAAAAGTGATAGACACTGTTAGCTAATCTTCGTTCCTGAACCGCACCTCATCCCTAATAGTTTTTCCTTTATAAGGTACTAGCAAAATACACGCAGCTTCGCTCGCGGAACAATATATGCCAAATTGATGGTTCCACTTGTTAAGGTTAAATTTTCAGTTTCACACTGAAGTTGACATCTTCTGTATTTAAAAAGTGTTTTTTCCAACTCTTCTTTTTTGTTAGTTTGGCATTAACAGTTCTACAAATTTGTCATAACACTGAGGTGAACAACAACTATTCTTTTAACTAATTTTTATTAAATATTAAACTTTACTCTCCTTTCACAAACACATAAAAAAAATTAAGAGGGGGACAGCATAGTTGAACACTTCACCCCCGCCCCCCAGTGTAACCCATCAGTAGTTAACGGATAAATGAGTAAGACTGATTTACAGATGCACAGCCATCTATTGTAGTGCTTTTTGGTTCAGGAGGTAGACTTAAAGGTGATAAACTGACTGCCACTTGAGCAGCACATACCCAGCAATTCCAAGATGAACTTTTTTACTTGACAATGTTTGCATATTACATCCATTTTGCCTATTATGACTTTCAGATGTGACCTTCAGTCCTGGATTGGGTCATAGTTAAAAGCTTGCAAACTCAAGTCAGCTTGCCTACGTCCTTTGCATAAGTTGCATATGTCGTGTTGGTCATTTTGACGATGTTCATCCTTTCATTCAAATGTTTCCGCATCCCTTGATTCAGCCTGTCTCATCTGATTCTCCTAAAGATGATGCTCCCCTTGGTCAGATGTTTCCGCATCCCTTGGTTCAGCCTGTCTCATACTTTTCTCCTGAAGACGATGTTCCCATTGTTCAAATGTTTACGCATCCCTTGATTCAGCCTGTCTCATCTGATTCTCCTAAACAGGATGTTCCCATTGTTCAGATGTTTCCACATCCCTTGACTCAGCCTGTCTCATCTGATTCTCCTAAACAGGATGTTCCCATCGTTCAGATGTTTCCACATCCCTTGATTCAGCCTGTCTCATCTGATTCTCCTAAAGACGATGCTTCCCTTGTTCAGATGTTTCCGCATCCCTTGATTCAGCCTGTCTCATACGTTTCTCCTGAAGACGATGTTCCTATTGGTCAAATGTTTACACATCCCTTGATTCAGCCTGTCTCAGCTGATTCTCCTAAAGACGATGTTCCCCTTGTTCAGATGTTTCCACATCCCTTGATTCAGCCTGTCTCATACGTTTCTCCTGAAGACGATGTTCCCGTTGTTCAAATGTTTCCACATCCCTTGATTCAGCCTGTCTCATACGTTTCTCCTGAAGACGATGTTCCCGTTGTTCAAATGTTTACACATCCCTTGATTTAGCCTGTCTCATCCAATTCTCCTAAACAAGATGTTCCCATCGTTCAGATGTTTCCGCATCCCTTGTTTCAGCCTGTCTCATCCGATTCTCCTAAAGACGATGTTCCCGTTGTTTAGATGTTTCCGCATCCCTTGATTCAGCCTGTCTTACCTGAATCTCCTAAAGACGATGTTCCCGTTGTTCAGATGTTTCCGCATCCCTTGATTTAGCCTGTCTCATACGTTTCTCCTGAAGATGATGTTCCCGTTGTTCAAATGTTTACGCATCCCTTGACTCAGCCTGTCTCATCCGATTCTCCTAAGGCTACTTTCACATTTGCGCCGCTCCCGGCTGCGTCGGGCGCAGCCGCGGCGACGCACGCGCCATGCGCCCCTATATTTAACATGGGGGCGCATGGACATGCGTTGCATTTGCGTTTTGCGACGTATGCGTCGCTGCAGCGCATGCGTCAGGGCGCAGGGAACGCAGCATGATGCAGTTTTTCCTGCGCCCAAAACCATGCAAAAAGCGACGCATGCGTCGCAAAACGCAGCGTTTCTGCATGCGTTCATATTTGCGTTGTGCGTTGCGTCGCCGACGCAGCGCCGCACAACGCAAATGTGAACGTAGCCTAAACAAGCTTTTGGATTAACTTTGCCCAATAGATGGTCATTTGTTGCTGCATTTTAAAAAACAATCCTGATGTTAAAGACGGGCCATGCAAAATTTCACTCAAATTGGGTGAAAAATGTGGTTTTGGGCTTAACAGGCTACCACACACAGCTTTTCTGCTTTATATATTAGATTTAAAACTAGGGCCTGATTCATTATTGCATTTGTGCTTTTTCTGTCTATGCTTTGGCCGTGTTTTTCCTTCTTTTCATTTGCACCCCTATTCTTGTAATTTGTGCCTTTTTTAAAATCTATTTTACATGTGTTTGTCTGTTTTTTTATGTTTATCATTGTGCTCGGAGTTTTAGATTAACAGATGTTTTCAGCTGATTAATCAATTGTCATTTTTGTGCAAATATAATATTCCTGCGATGTGTCATTTACTGGGCTGTCTGTTGTCGTTTCAAAAAAATCAGTATTTTATAAGCAGGAGATTATCACTACAGGACAAGGTGTCTCATGCCTCCTAGTCAAGCACTCTGTTACTACGTTTCCACTACTAATTTGCAGTTTTATGTCATTGTACAAGAAGCCCCATCCTCAATTCATCAATAGATGTGGGTCCCATCAATTGGACCTGCTTCAACAATACATACATACAGTATATGGCATATCCTGTTGATATATTATGAATCCAATAAATGGTACTACCCCTTTAAGAGACATGTGACGCAAATTTGCACTAAAGTCGGATTCGGTTAACTTTTTTTTTACATTTTTCAATTTTTACAGGAAAATAAACTAAAATTGCCATTATAAATGTATTCAGTTAACTTTAATGAACAATCGTCGTTAGAATTTTTATTTAATGAACAGATAGTATCCATGAAAATAAGCAACTTTGTTATATTTCTTTTCAGAGAAATCTTCTTTCTCCTTGACTGATCTTTCACTCTTGGTTTATGGCTAAAAATCTGTAAAATTTGTATTCGGTGAAAACAAATTTTCCCATTACTGAGACCTGAGATGACAGTTGGTGCTTTTAAAATTCTATGGAGGAAAGAGCTGAACATTTCACTGCAAGTTCTCCTGAAACGACAGTTACAGTTCTCCATGGAGCTTTATGAGCACCAACTGTCATCTTCTATTTCAGTACTGGATACGTCTGCATTCACTGAAGGCATGAAGAGATGTTACCTGTGAATTGAGAATTTTGAGAATGAAAGATCAGTCCGAGACCCGATTTCTCTGGCACTATATATCACAACGTTTCTTATTCTCACCTGTACTATTGATTTATGGGGAAAATACTTTTTAAGCAATGTCCATATAGCTTGGGGAAACAAAAAATCTAAATACTGGTTTCTGGTTTCTGCAGTTCAGGGAAGGAGCGGTAACAATCACACTTAGGCCCCGGTGCCCTTCATCTACATAAGTACTAGCATTATTAGTATATTGTAGGTGGAAGACCATTATAGAGTTGGTCTTGAGGCCCAGAAGAAAGGAGCTTCAAATGATATCCTCCATGCAGCTTTGTGTCGCTATGGTTACAGACTACAAACTAGCCCTGTGTGTAGTCAGGTTCCACTCCGAGCTTAGCGCGAAAGTGGTTGTCAACTAATATGGACACCATATGTTTTATCATATATACTGTATTATGTGATATAGCAGATGGTTTAGTTAGGAATTTGGAAGAGCTGGTCCCCCCCTCCCCCCCTAAGAAAACTGCAGTGAAAGCCCTATTGATTTTCACCCTTTTTCTCAGGCAATTTGAGATATCTATATATATAATTGCCTAAGGGTTTTTCCGTCTGTCTGTCTTTCTGTCTGTCTGTCTGTCTTTCTGTCTGTCTGTCTGTCCTGGAAATCCCGCCTCTCTGATTGGTCGAGGCCGCCAGGCCTCGACCAATCAGCGACGGGCACAGCGACGATGATGTCATAAAGGACGTAGACATCCCGCGTCTCTGATTGGTCGAGGCCGCCAGGCCTCGACCAATCAGCGACGGGCACAGCGACGATGCTGATTGGTCGAGGCCGCCAGGCCTCGACCAATCAGCAATGGGCACAGCGACGATGATGTCATAAAGCACGTAGAAATCTCACGTTTCTGATTCAGAGAGGGCACAGTATCGATGTAGATGTCATAATGGTTGCCATGGCGACGATGATGTCATAAAGGTTGCCTCGACCAATCAGCGACGGGCACAGTCTTCCGCGAATTCTGGAATCATCATTGTCCATATACTACGGGGACATGCATATTCTAGAATACCCGATGCGTTAGAATCGGGCCACAATCTAGTAGAACAATAAGGAGCCACCACAGCTAAGGCAATAGGAAACTGTAATGTAATCACATTATATTAGTCCATAGAATATCAACAAGATACTTTCTACTACTGTACTTCTTTTAAAGACACCTCTTTTGCTCACAAGTTCTCTTTAAAGGGGTAGTCTGGCCTTAGACTACAAATCTGCAGTCACTCTATGTATGCATTGCACGCTATGTGGATTTTCCAGTTGCGGTCCAGGAGTGGGTAGTCACATGAGACCGCAAGTATGCAATATGTATACTTCCGGCCACATTCCCACTAGACTGTATCCGGCCTCGCTCAATACACTTTCATTAAGCGAGTACGCACCCATCTATTTGGCACTGGGAGTGGTGGGCGCATGACCGCAAGTATGTGATTTGTATACTTCTGGCCACATTCCGACTTGACTGCATCCGGCCTACACTTGGCATTGAACGAGTACGTACCCATGTATTTGGCACTGAGAGTGGTGGGCGCATGACTGCAAGTATGTGATTTATATACTTCTGGCCACATTCCGACTAGCTATTATCTATTGTGACACAAGATATCATGACATCAGGCCTCCTGATGAGCCTAAGCAGGCGAAACGCATTGAGGTGCTAACGTTAAAGGGCTAATGGTGTACGACATTCAGTCAAGTGCAGATGAGTATTAATGGTTTCCATTTTTTTACTACTGGCTATGATTTATCGTGAACCCGGTTCGCTGGGCTGTGTACATGTAGGTTAGCCACCTGATGTGTCTTTGTGAATTTAAGGGGGATCCCCGGACTGTAACGGTCCAAGGCACAAACTAAACTAGTATGGAAATCTAACTGGGTATATCAAACCTTTGATGTGGTGGTTATATATGTCTAATACCAACCACCTCTTTTGTACTACTGTCTGCAGACATTAATTATCTAAACACCATTTATTGCCCTCTGTGTTCATGTTTTTATGCTTTGGGGGATCTAGTTTTTTCCTTAGGACAGCACCACCTATGTCTAGCGGTAGGGGTCCTGCAGTTTGTGGGTAGAGGATCTCACTAGTGGAGTGCAGGGTTCATTAGGGCCCCTAGGGTTAGCCATCGTGGAGCGGGGGCGCCATAACGCTCCCCCTTAGGGTGTCTACCTCCGCAGATAGGTAGGGTTAATCTAGGTGCTGGTCCAGGGACTTATAGTATTACCCATTAGATGATTCTTTGGGTTGAACACTTTTTTTTTTGTTTGTTTTGTCGCTATGGGTGGTATGGTTTGCCTTTATTTTAACAATAAAAGTTATTTTTAGCTACAGGGTATCTACATGATTTTTGCTCTCTGAACCCTATGTATATCTAATTTGTAGTCTTACCATTGGACACATTCCAACTAGACTGCATCCGGCCTACACTTGCACTGAACGAGTACGCACCCATCTATTTGGCACTGGGAGTGATGGGCGCGTGACCGCCAGTATGTGATTTGTATACTTCTGGCCACATTCCGACTAGACTGCATCCAGCCTACACTTGCATTTAACGAATACGCACCCATCTATTTGGCACTGGGAGTGGTGGGCGCATGACCGCAAGTATGTGATTTGTATACTTCTGGCCACATTCCGACTAGACTGCATCCGGCCTACACTTGCACTGAGCGAGTATGCACCCATCTATTTGGCACTGGGAGTGGTGTGGGTGCTTCACCGCCAGTATGTGATTTGTATACTTCTGGCCACATTCCGACTAGACTGCATCCAGCCTACTCTTGCACTGAGTGAGTACGTGCCCATCTATTTGGCACAGGGAGTGATGGGCGCGTGACCGCCAGTATGTGATTTGTATACATGCGGTCACGCAGTTACCTCTCCCGACACTGGAGAATGCTCACAGTGCGCAGAGCACGATGTAATTATTCACAAGTCTGCAGTCACATAGGGAGTAACTTTTAAGCAATAACCTTTCATTTTATGAAACTTTGCGCATCACTTTATTATGGAAATTGTCTTCATTCCCGTAAAATAATGCCTGTAAGTGGCTTATAAACCCCGGCTTTGCTCCTGGTCTATCTGCCAGCCTTCATCGGCATTGATTTGAGGACATACTCATTTGGAGTACAGATGCTGGCAGTGACGGATCAGCCCCTGTCTCCGCCCCTGAGTGTTCTGATAAGAGAAGAGTCAGACGGCCGTATAACTTGGATGAGGATCACATAGCAATGCTCAGACAGTCCGCCGGCTCTCCCGACTTGAGTATGACAGACTGTATTTCTATGCAGTTCTCACTGACCCTTCCTTTAACAATCTCCTGTAGCAGCTTGTCCCTAGAGATAGTGAAACACAGGCGCTGAGCTGAGCCTGTCACTGCCATCATCTGTACTCCAAATTAGTATGCTCTGAAATCAATGTAGCAAATTGATTGGGAAAAGGTAATTATGCAATTATTATTATTTTTTTTAGAATTTAAGACAAATCGACTAATAAAGTGATTTGCAAAGTTTCATAATTTTTCATAGACAAAGTTTTATAAAAAAAAAAAGTTAAGTTACATTAATGATGTTCAAGACTCAATCTCAATGTTAATTTTTCTCTTATTTACACTCATGAGTGTTGAGCATTCCGATACCGCAAGTATCGGGTATCGGCCGATACTTGCGGTATCGGAATTCTGATACCGAGATCCGATACTTTTGTGGTATCGGTATCGGATCCATAGTAATGTGTAAAATAAAGAATTAAAATAAAAAATATTGATATACTCACCTCTCCGGAGGCCCCCGAACATCACGGCTAGTAAACGGCAGCCTTCTTTGTTTAAAATGAGCGCGTTTAGGGACTCCCATGACGTCATGGCTTCTGATTGGTCGCGTGCCGCTCATGTGACCGCCACGCGACCAATCAGAAGCCGCGACGTCATTCCTCAGGTCCTAAATTCCTAGAATGAGGAGTTTAGGACCTGAGAATGACGTCGCGGCTTCTGATTGGTCGCGTGGCGGTCACATGAGCGGCACGCGACCAATCAGAAGCCACGACGTCATTCTCAGGCCCTAAACTCCTCATTCTAGGAATTTAGGACCTGAGGAATGACGTCGCGGCTTCTGATTGGTCGCGTGGCGATCACATGAGCGGCACGCGACCAATCAGAAGCCGCGACGTCATTCTCAGGTCCTAAACGCGCTCATTTTAAACAAAGAAGCCTGCCGGTTACCCGCGGTGATGTCCAGGGGCCTCCGGAGAGGTGAATATATCAATATTTTTTATTTTTATTCTTTATTTTACACATTAATATGGATCCCAGGGCCTGAAGGAGAGTTTCCTCTCCTTCAGACCCTGGGAACCATCAGGATACCTTCCGATACTTGGTGTCCCATTGACTTGTATTGGTATCGGATATCGGTATCGGCGATATCCGATACTTTTCGGGTATCGGCCGATACTATCCGATACCGATACTTTCAAGTATCGGACGGTATCGCTCAACAAATGAATTTCCGAAACATTCTCAAGCGAGCGATTATGTAGAACAGTAACGTCAACTCTTCACAAAGCGTATGTAAGTGGATCACAGCGGGAGGATACATTACATACATTTTTAAAAATGGTATTAATAGTTCAAATTACGGGTTTCATCCACAAAAAAATGTCCTTTACGATGGCTGGGAAAGCTAAGAACATGGCGGGAATGGGGACATTTTTATTTAACGGCAAAGTCCATTGACTTTGCTCCCACTACTGATCGCACATTTTTCAGAATTTTTGGGAAAACCCTTTTAATTCTTTCTGAATTCCATAAGTGTGTAGGTATTGCCCTTTCCTAAAGTTCTGAAGTCTTTTCTCCCTTTTTTCACATTTGGGAAAGATTTTCAGTCTGAGATTTATGGAAAGGCGCCATGTTGTGAAAAGTAGGCAATAATGAGAAAATACAGAGCCTAAAAATAAACTTAAAAAAGAAAGTTCCTGCAATTTTAGTTTAAAAACGCTGGCTTCAGAAGTCAGGGAAAGTATTTTTACTGCCCCGTCAATATTTTTTCTGGACCCTTGAGTAAATACAGCGTCTTTAGATCTAAAGTGTGCGTGCTTAATGGTGTTAGGTGTCTTTTACCGCAGGAAAAATATGGATCCTTAAGAAGTTCAGTAAACAGGAACTTTGTGGTTACGTCGTTTCTTAAGGGAAAAAAAACACTCACAGTCATGTCATATAAAAATAATTATTCTGATGTGAGAAGATTTTGTATTTTTATTGCTTTTTAACTTTTCTGAAGTTTTTAGAATTGTTTTTTTCTTTCTTTTCCCGTTCAGAAATTAACTAAATGGATTTTATCTTCTGTGTCGTAAGAATATGAATAGAAAGAGTTTCCCGCTAGTGGAGCTCTGCCCCTGGCTGTTAACCTGTTAAATGATGCTGTCAGTCTGTGATAGCGGCTAGGGATGGGCGAACCCGAACTGTAAAGTCACTGCACGAACACTGTCGGAAAAAGTCGAAGACTGCCGAGTGCAGTGAATACCGCCGGAAGGTAATGAGTGGCCCCAGAAGCAGATGCGGTCGGGAGACAGCGGGACGGGAGGCTGCGTCGCTGGACAGGTAAGTATAATTATAATGTTTATTATTAATTTTATTCTTTCTTTTACAGCCCACCCCCCCCCCCCGCTCCATCCCATATCTGTAAAATCCAAGTTCGGGGTTCAGATGCAAGTTCGCGTCATCTCCAGCCGTTTACAAAAAAACTCGGGCGAACCCGCTAATAACGAACATTGGGGGGGTTTGCCCATCACTAATAGCGGCATCTACAGCATATGTCCTTGATGTGGGCTATTCTCACAGGTTGCTCTTCCGGCCTATGGCGGGTGTTCATAGCAGATAGTGATTTTTGCTATATACTTTCATATTGTTGTATATTGCCAAAGCTGCAAAGCTGATTATTAGAGGAAAATGGAAAAACAAATGAAAAAAAAATTTATATATATAGTGGGGAAAATAAGTATTTGATTCCCACCGATTTTGCAAGTGTTCCCATCTACAAAGAACGGCAAGTGGAGTTGATGCCAAAAAGTTCTCTTTTGATCTCATTTGACCACATGTCATTCTCCAATGCCTCCTCTGGATCATCCAGATGGTTGTTGACAAACTTAAAAACGAGCCTGGACATGTGCTGGTGTGAGCAGGGAGACCTTCCGTGCCATGAAGAATTTTAATCCATGACGGCATAGTGTGTTACTAACAGTAATGTTTAAGACTGTGGTCCCAGCTCTCTTCAGGTCATTGACCAGGTCCTTCCTTGTAGGTCTGGGCTGATTCCTGACCTTTCTCAGAAGCATCCTTACCCCACAAGGCAAGATCTTGCATGGAGCCCCGATCAAGTAAGATTGACAGTCATCTTGTGTTTCTTCCATTCTCTTATAATTGTGCCAACAGTTGTCGGCTTCTCACCAAGCTCCTTGCCTATTGTCCCGTAGCCCATTCCAGCCTTGTACAGGTCTACAATTTTGTCCCTGGTGTCCTTAGACAGCTCTTTGGACTTGGCAATGGCGGGGAGGTTGGAGTGCGATTGATTCAGTGTGTGAACAGGTGTCTTGCATCTTATATCAGCTCCTACAACATATTGTCTGCTATCTTTGCAAGACAGTCATGCAGAGTCTTTGAACAGTGATATTTGCTGATATGCTGATTATACATTGTCTAGGCCAGCTAGTTTGTCAACTTGTGAAACAGAGGAGGAAAAACGATGCAAATAGATTACGTAATCAAACAATGTGAGTTGATCTCCATTCTTCCCCTTTACCTGTGAATGCTGGCTGAAAGACAGTTGTTAACTATAAAAAGAGGTTATACTGTATGCCTCAGCAATGTCAGACAGACATACCTCGAGACATGCAGATAACCAAGATATGCATAGATCCAAAAGACTAGAGACTCTCTACAGGACAGCAGCCAATACATCATGACTCACGAGGGACACAGATTTGTCATTCTAGGATGCCAGCTTAGGGGACCACGGCCCCGGCTGGAAGAATGCGGATCTGCTCCACTGACAATCACTGACCCATGGATACGTTTGTGAAATCCAGGAATGGTACCCACCGGTCACCTGGCTCCATGGAGATGTTCGGAGAAGCCAGGTTGTGACCCTCTTGTCAACTGGCCTTGTACTTCAATGGACTGTCATCTTCCTAAGCTTGTCATTACCTCCTCTCTGTGTTCGTGTCACATGTGGTCAGCCCTGGAAGCTCTGAAGTCAAAGCTGCTCATATCCCGGCGAGTCAGCGGAAGGAGGAGACTCTATTATTTGCACCATCAGGGGTATTTTGATTGGAGAGTTCTATGTGTTATTTGACGGTTTTGTGGTTCAATAAAGTATTGCCACACTGATTACCCTCACCCTGTGTTGTCTGAATAGCGTTATGCCCACGGTAAAAGGAGAGCAGGCGTTTGGTGGGATGAACCCTGGTCGATGTGGTTTTGGCTAGCGGACGAGGGCACCCACTGACAACTGTGTCTCCACAGGGAGGAAGAAACGAAAACCCAAAAATTAAAAATTGACCGTTCGGGAAATTAAATAGAGACACTTGAACTAAAATCAAGTCATCAATAGATTATTTTATATTAACATATATAAAATGAAGATAATCTTAAAAGATTGTGTAGAAAAAAATAATAATAATTGTTTTGTAACTTGACAAAAATGGAATAAAACTTTTTTTTCTATTAATCAGTTCATTGTGAAGGAAAGCTGATGAGGAATTCCTACTTATTTTACCATCCAAATAAACAAAAGTATCAGACAGATGTAATGTGCATGTAGCAGCATATATTATCTAGAGAATAGATTACACTTCCTGGCTGAGGTGCCTCACCATTAAGTTGGAATATACTCAGGCATTACCCCTTCAGGTATGATTAATGTAGGCCTGGTGCTCAAGTGGTGGCTATCAGGAGAAGGCTTAATGTATACTTGCCAGGCTCAGCAGAGCTAATCATGTGTTGTCACTCAGGATCCCATGTTCTATTGAAACATTTTTTAATTTCTTCAGATATTGTACCTCTGGAACATAACAGCCATTAACTTTATGTAATTTTCTTTCTTTCTTTTTTTTTTTTGGGGGGGGGGAGGGAGAGATAGGGATCAATATTGAAGATTCGTAAGTCCCTGTAGCCAATTTTTATTTTAGCTGCATTTTACATATTCTCAGGGGATTGTCCAGACTTGGGGTTTAACTCTACAGTCAATGTACCGTATATACTCGAGTATAAGCCGACCCGAGTATAAGCCGACCCCCCTAATTTTGCCACAAAAAACTGGGAAAACTTAATGACTCGAGTATAAGCCTAGGGTGGAAAATGCAGCAGCTATCGGTAAATGTCAAAAGTAAAAATAGATACCAATAAAAGTAAAATTAATTGAGACATCAGTAGGTTAAGTGTTTTTGAATATCCATATTGAATCAGGAGCCCCATATAATGCTCCATACAGTTTATGATGGGCCATTAAGATGTTCCATATTAAAATATGCCCCATATAATCCTGCATAAAGGTGAATAAAGGCCCCATAAGATGCTCCATAAAGATATTTGCCCTATATAGTGCTGCACAAACCTTGATTATGGCCCTATAAGATGCTCCATACAGACACTTGCCCCATATACCGTAGTGCTCCACAAACGTTAATTATGGCCCCATACAGACACTTGCCCGATATAGTGCTGCACAAACATTATGGCCCCATATAGTGCTGCACAAATGTTATGGCCCCATATAGTGATGCACAAACATTATGGCCCCATATAGTGCTGCACAAACATTATGGCCCCATATAGTGCTGCACAAACATTATAGCCCCATATAGTGCTGCACAAACATTATGGCCCCATATAGTGCTGCACAAACATTATGGCCCCATATAGTGCTGCACAAACATTATGGCCCCATATAGTGCTGCACAAACATTATGGCCCCATATAGTGCTGCACAAACATTATGGCCCCATATAGTGCTGCACAAACATTATGGCGCCATATAGTGCTGCACAAACATTATAGCCCCATATAGTGCTGCACAAACATTATGGCCTGATATAGTGCTGCACAAACATTATGGCCCCATATAGTGCTGCACAAACATTATGGCCCCATATAGTGCTGCACAAACGTTATGGCCCCATAGATGCTCCATACAGACACTTGCCCCACTTGCTGCGATAAAAAAAAATCACATACTCACCTCTCCGTCGCTCAGGCCCCCGACACTTTCAATAGTCACCTGCTCCTCGTTCCGGCGCCACTCCATATTCAGCACTGACGTTCAGCAGAGGGCGCGCACTATCCACGTCACCGCGCCCTCTGACCTGAGCATCACTGCAGAAGACAGGGCCGCGCAGAACGAGAAAAGGTGACTATCGCACAGCGCTGCACTCCCCTCCCCGTTATGCTCACCTGCTCCTGGCGCTGTGCAGTCCCGCTTCCTGGTGCCGCAGCTTCATCCTGTACTGAACGGTCACCGTTACCACTCATTACAGTAATGAATATGCGGCTCCACCTCTACTGGAGGTGGAGCCGCATATTCATTAATGTAATGAGCGGTACCATGTGACCGCTCAATACAGGAAGAAGCTGATGCTGCTGCTGCCGGCGCCGGGGAAGCCAGGGACCTACAGGGACCGCGCCTGGAGTAGGTGAGTATTATTAGACAGCCCCCGCTCCCCCACCGCTGCCGACCCCTGGGTATGACTCGAGTATAAGCCGAGAGGGGGACTTTCAGTCCAAAAAAGTGGGCTGAAAATCTCGGCTTATACTCGAGTATATACGGTATTTGACTGCAGATTTATGAACCTGCGCAGTGTGCGATGTCAGGATTCTCTGGTGCCAGCGTTCATGTGACTGCAAATATGTGATTTACATATATCTGGCCACATTCCGACTAGAGTTTTCTGACCTTACTCAATTCACTGGTATTGAGTGAGGCTAGTTGTCACGTGACTGCATTGTGTGCAAATCACATACTTATGATCTCGAGCTTGCCCGCTCTTAGCGCCGGCATTGGAGAATCCTGACAGTGCCCACACTGCGTGCTGTGAAGATACACAAGTCTGCAGTCACAGAGTACCTCAAACCTGGACAATCTATTTAATATACAGTAAAAGTAACACGATGGCTCATGCACATGGCTGTATTACGTATGCATGTTCGACTACTCTATGACACCTACTGAAGTCTATGGCGCCCAGAATATACCTTTGTATACCACTTGCATACATGGGTATATGGAAGGGGCAGGCCCCCTATTATTCCGTATTCTTATAATTGACAACAATGGAGAAGAGACATCAAAGGGATTCAGAAAATTGATGACGCATTGTATGTAAAATTGCAATCTTTGACTATATTTCTTTCCCAGTTATAAAGGACACAACCCCACCCTATAGTATTTGATTCATAGATAGATGACACCCCAAAAAGAACAGAGACACCAGACAAGACCTCCGAAAGTTATACAGACCCCCAAACCAACCCCTAAAATATAATATAGTCTCAAATTCTGACTTTCTAAGTACAAACATTAGAGTTGGCGACTTAAAGTACCCATTTGCCATAAATATGTTTGTTTGTTTCTTCATTTGGTGTAAATGCCGCTGTTCTTCTGAATCCAGCGATGTTTTTCTTTTGCTCCAGCTCCTCTCCATTCCTGAGATATGGCCTCCTCTTCCCTGTATGCAAATCTAATCTTTTTACCCAATTGCGCCATGGACTGAAAGAAAACTCCCAGAGAGGAAAGAGGAAGACCGCACCCACTAAGACTAGATTTACATACAGGGAAGAGAGGGCCAAACCTCAGGAACAGAGAGGGGCAGGAACAAAAGAAAAACAACGCCGGATTCAGGAGAACAGCGGCATTTACACAAGATAAAGAAAATACTTATTTATGGCAAATGATAAATCCCCTTTAATTACACAGACCTGATTACAATCAGGATAAGCCAACGTCAGGTTTTTGTCTTCCAATATGCTCATTATTGTAATACAAAAACATAGGGATTTCATATGCTGTGGTTAACTGTACTTACTTGTTTCTGGGTGTTTACCTGTTACTGTCCCCGGGTGGTTGGTGTTGTGCCCTTCATCCACTTTTTAGGGTTGATTTGCTTCATCCTGATTTTGGCAAGTAGTCCTGGTGAATGTTATGTGATGCCAGTACGGGAAGAAAAAGACTGTATCCCCTTCATTAAGATTACAGTTTTCTTGGTTGATCTTGGAAATATAGTAGAATTCCCTTATAGTAGTGGTGGTAAGTCAAGGCTGATTACTGATGGCCAAACGATTGGTATGGTGGCAATTAATTCACGTCTGTATCCAAGTCATAACAGGTACTTGGTTTACATATTGGGGTTGTAGATACTATTGTCAATGCACGACAATAGAATGCTTTAGTGTTAGAGGACATCTTAGCACTGTATGTTGGGGTTCAAACTTTTCTAAACTGTTATCTAGGAGAACTTGGTTTGAGACACATTCTAAAACCTACCCCTTTTCTGTAGACCATGCAAACATTTTTAGTTCACGACCCACTCATGCCTCATTCCTGACCTCTGAATTCGCATTTGGGCACTGTGGCTAGGCTTCATGGCGAAGGACAAGTTGATGGAGAGCTGTCTTACGGAACATTTATGCAGCATTTCAGATAACTTCAGCGTCCAGATAACTCTTCCAGGATTTCGGGAAAAGGTCTACTCTTTTTCTTGAGGGGATCTCGGATATTACAGGAGAGTTGACAAGCATGACGGTTTCATAATTCTTTACATAGTTTGAAAAAGTTGAAAAAAAGGCCCCGAACTATGAAGTTGAACCAAGGGTAAAATACTGTGGCGAAAAATTCCTTCCCTACTAATATCGCAATTAGAATCAATCCCAAATTGTAATATTGAGACTTAGAAAAGGCACCAAGACTAGCCATTCAGAATGACCGTGTAGAAGAACCTCCTCTGTTGGAGTTTTGGTGAACATAGTATGACTTGTCGTTGACTTCTCATGGCAACAACATATTTTTTTTCTGCTACGTTTTTGTACTGCAAAACACAGCCATATTCATTATACTGGAATTTGTATGTTTTTTATGCATTTTATGCTATTTTGGGGGATTTTTCTACTTGTATGATGCAAATCATGTATCTAATGACGAGAACGAGCTGCATCATAGATCCCTTGGATATGTTTATTAGCACAACCATTTACATACTAAGAACTAATTCAAATACATTTTAAGGAGTTGTAAAAAAAATGTTACAGAAGCAAAGGATGAGTAAAACATTCTAAAATGTTGTATAAAGAGCAACTATATAGTGAAAAGATCCCAAAGAATAAAAACCACTAAGCGTCACTGAATGTTCTTCAATACCGCAGAAGGTATAGAAATAGTTGGTCGGCGCCTCAGTCCAATTGACCAGAGAGTATTAAAACAGCACTCAAATTCAGCTCAAAAATGATAAAATTTGCTTGGGGTCACTAGTTTGCAAAGATCCAGACTTTGTGCAAACTTTCTGAGACTTTTCAGTTTGCTACTTTACAAATCTGTCCGTGTCATGCAAGAACGGGAAAAAACACAATAGTGAAGTCCTGCTATTCATTAGAGCTTTGCATAGAAAAAAATTTATTATACTCGTAAAATACATTAAAATACAGATAAAGGAAAGCTGATAAAAACTGTGTCTTGCACTCTTACCCGACCCGTGTTTCGCCTGTTAGGCTTCATCTGGGGTATGTGCCAAGCAGGCGAAACTGGAGTCGGGTGAGAGAGCAAGACGCCGTTTTTATCTCCTGTCCTTTACTTGTATATTGTGAGTGACATATTTGGAAAGTGGGAGACCAGAACATCTCAGAGACTTTGATACTGCTGTCTTTTTCGCAAGGTCTAGGGTGTTTCTAAACCGGTGACTTCCGGCAATTTTAACATTTTTCAGCTACGTTCCTTACATAATAACATTGATATCCAGTAACAGCAACTTGTTGATTGTTTCCAGGTGACAATTTTTTACGCCAAAACTGAGCAAATAATTTGCTTGTATAATAAAGGTATTTCTTGAGTGTTTTTCAATGAAAATCGGAGATTTTTTTTTCATTCATTATATGACATCTTAAAATCTGTTCCAATCTCGGCATTCCTCCATTGGTTTATCATAACGAATGGGCTTACAAAGTGCCAAATAATTGAAATAAATCTGGGGGTTCTTAACATACCTTACAGGATAATATATAATCAGGTTCATTTTTCTTCTTCTTAAACCCCTCAGACACCTTAATGGAGTCATGTATGTGAAGACTGAGAGCGGCTCGCTACTGTTATCTGTACAACGAGCCGCCATACGCTGGCCAGATATCACCTAGGCTTTCCCATCACTTACATCCGTCACTTTGTGGTCTCCCTGGAAAACATGGAGTCTGGTTCTTTTTAAGAGACCAAACTATGTAGAAGTAAAAGTAACAATGCGAATTCCAAATATATATACCGTAAATGACCGGGAAGGGATGACAGCACACAATGGTAGCAGGCTACGTATCTTCTCTGGATGACGGTGAGTGATCTAAAGGTCAGGTTTGCTGACTACAAAAAATACAAAAGGAGGGTTACCAAATGTTTAGACACATAATACCCCGTTGTTTGGATCCCTCTGAAGAGCCATGAGAGATGACATAATGTAGAAATGAAAGCCACAATATAAATGCTGAAGCAAGCAAGGAGTGATGATGCTTTGTCGAGAAGGTCCAGGGCCGCCCAAGCAGCGTGATGCTGCAAGAGCGTCCCATGGCTTAGAGATGAGGAGCTGCTAATGAGCTAACATAGAAAAACTAAAAAAAAACACAACATGAAGAGAAGACTCACCGAAACCTTGTCAGATGACAAGTGCACTCGCAGGGTGCAGCAGGCCCCGATAATAAATGCAAGCTACCGATGAGAGCAACCACCCACTGGGATGGGCTGACTCCATGGTGCTGTAAATCAGAAGGGGTTACATACAAGTTACAGATATCACTTACAGTAAGCAAACTAACAATGACAGACTGATAGAGGGGCGAGGACCCTGCCCTTGCGGGCTTACATTCTACAGGTGTAAGGGGGATGTCTGATGATGTCCCCTGCTTAACCCAAAAGATAGGCAATGACAACGAATCACACTGGAAATAGTTTAACCTTTTCTTTACTTCCAGTATGAGGTACAGTCTTGATTGCCTCTTGATCTATGTACAAAAAACAAAAATGGTTCCAAACAGTTTCGTTGCTGCTCAACAATGTACTTCTATCAAAACTCTTCTTCAGACTCATCGCATCACACCATGGTTGCCCTGTCTCTACCACCAAGCAGCCTCCCTCTTCCAGATCGTCCTTGGGGTCAACTCCCATTTGGCTCTCCCTTTAAGACCACATGGGCATGGCACGTCATTAACTAACTCTTCATTCTTGGGGTCAACCTCCATTTGGCTCTCCCTTTAAGACCACATGGGCATGGCACATCATTAACTAACTCTTCATTCTTGGGGTCAACCCCCATTTGGCTCTCCCTTTAAGACCACATGGGCATGGCACATCATTAACTAACTCTTCATTCTTGGGGCCAACTCACATTTGGCTCTCCCTTTAAGGCTACTTTCACACTAGCGTCGGTACGGGCCCGTCGCAGTGCGTTGGGCCAACGTACCGACGCATGCTGTGAAGTAAAAGCACAACGGGGGCAGCGGATGCAGTTTTTCAATGCATCCGCTGCCCCATTGTAAGGTCCGGGGAGGAGGGGGCGGAGTTCCGGCCGCGCATGCGCAGTCAGAAATGGCGGACACGACGCACAAAAAAACGTTACATGTAGCGTTTTTTTTTCCCGTCGGTCCACCAAAACACGACGCATCCATCGCACAACGGATGCAACGTGTGGCAATCCGTCGCAATGCGTCGCTAATGAAAGTCTATGGAGAAAAAACGCATCCTGCGGGCAACTTTGCAGGATGCGTTTTTTCTCCAAAACGACGCATTGCGACGGAGGCCAAACAATGCTAGTGTGAAAGTAGCCTAAGACCACATGGGCATGGCACGTCAATAACTAACTCTTCATTGGACTCTTCTGGCTCATATGTCGCCTCTGTGAGGTGGCTACATAATCTTGCATTTAGGCTCTCACACTCCGCATCAGTGCACTATTTATTTCCCTCGACAGGCGCTCTTCCTCTCTTTTGCACTAAGGTCTAAGCTCATTATCCACTGATGTTCCTTTCCCAGGACAGTCACAGAAAAATCTCCACTCTGTAACATAACCTGGGGTGATACACCGGCCTTACAAATGTGCTTGTCAATCACTTACAAGCCATGGGTTTACACAGGCAGAGTGGTTCCTTACTACTTCACATGCCCTCGCCAACTGATCCCGAGAAACGGAGGCATTATATCCTCTCTGGTGCATGCTAACACCTACTACCTCACAGGGGCGTACGTAGAAATCATAGGGCCACATAGCAGAAGTCCTAGAAGGCTAAGGTTAGGTGGATTCATAACTGGCTCAGAGATCGTACTCAAAGAGTGGTAATAAATGGCTGCACATTCAACTAGAAGAGTGTTTCAAGTGGGGTACCACTAGGCTCTGTCCTGTTCCCAGTATTCAACATTTACATAAATGATCTAGATAAGGGACCTGAAGGTAAAGTAATAAAATTTGCAGATGATGCAAATCTAGGAGAGATAGGTGGCACTAGAGAAGACAGAGAAAGGAGTCAGAAGGATCTAGATAAGCTTGTACAATGGGCAGCAAGTCAGCGACAAATAGAATGGTGTTTAACAGGGAGAAAAGCAAGATTCTGCATCTGGGCAAGAAATATGAAAATGACATCTACAGAATGGGAGGAATAGAACTAAGCAACAGCACGTGTGAAAAAGACTTGGGTATAGTAATAGATCACAGACTGCACAACAAACAGGGTCTCCAGGCATGTGACAGTGACGCAGCCGTGACACATGCAGCTGCGGTGCCGATCAGCTGATCAGCCGGAGTGATCCAGGAAGCCGGGTTCCCTCTGTAGCTTATTCGGCAAGCGCTATAGCTTGACGAATAAGCGGGGACCTGAAGAAATTTGCTCAACTCTACTTACAACCCACAGCACTGTAGCTAATCTCCCTGGACAGCAGAGAAAAATTAATGAAAGGTTGCAACGCAGGAAGGTGGATAAGCAGCCCCAATCAAGTTCCAAAGAAATTCAATCTGTTCTACAGTCTGAGGGTGCATCAGTGTCAGCGAGAACTAACCATCGACATTTGAATGAAATGAAACGCTATGGCAGGAGACTCAGGAGGACCCCACTGCTGACACAGAGACATGAAAAGATAGACTTCAGTTCAGCCATGACTGTAAATGGATAGATAGATGATAGATAATAGATAATACATAGATAATAGATAGATAGATGATAGATAGATAGATAGATAGATAGATAGATAGATAGATAGATAAATAGATAATAGGTAGATAGATAGATAGATAGATAGATAGATAGATAGATAATAGATAGATAGATAGATAGATAGATAGATAGATAGATACGGTAGATAGATAGATAATAGATAATAGATGATAGATAGATAGATAGATAGATAGATAGATAGATAGATAAATAGATAATAGGTAGATAGATAGATAGATAGATAGATAGATAGATAGATAATAGATAGATAGATAGATAGATAGATACGGTAGATAGATAGATAGATAATAGATAGATAATAGATAGATAGATAGATAATAGATAGATAGATGATAGATAGATAGATAGATAGATAGATAGATAGATAGATAGATAAATAGATAATAGGTAGATAGATAGATAGATAGATAGATAGATAATAGATAGATAGATAGATAGATAGATAGATAGATAGATAGATACGGTAGATAGATAGATAGATAATAGATAGATAATAGATAGATAGATAGATAGATAGATAGATAATAGATAGATAGATGATAGATAGATAATAGATAGATAGATAGATAGATAGATAATAGATGATAGATAGATAGATAAATAGATAATAGGTAGATAGATAGATAGATAGATAGATAGATAGATAGATAGATAGATAGATAGATAGATAATAGATGATAGATAGATAGATAAATAGATAATAGGTAGATAGATAGATAGATAGATAGATAGATAGATAGATAGATAGATAGATAGATAGATAGATGGATGGATAGATAGATAGATAGCTTTAAACATGCCACAATCACACCTATCCTCAAAAAGCCCTCTCTTGACCCATCCTCTGTATCTAGCTATCGCCCTATATCACTTCTCCCCTTTGCCTCAAAACTACTGGAACAACATGTCCATATTGAACTGTCCTCCCATCTATCTTCCTGCTCCTTCTTCGACCGCTTTCAATCAGGCTTCCGGTCACACCACTCCACTGAAACTGCCCTAACTAAGGTCACCAATGACCTATTAACCGCCAAGAGCAAGCGACACTACTCTGTCCTCCTCCTCCTGGACCTGTCGGCTGCCTTTGACACAGTGGACCATTCCCTGCTGCTGCAGACCCTCTCATCCCTTGGCATCACAGAATTGGCCCTATCCTGGATCTCATCATACCTAACTGACCGTACATTCAGCGTCTCCCACTCACACACCACCTCCTCACCTCGCCCCCTATCTGTCGGAGTCCCGCAAGGTTCAGTTCTAGGACCCCTGCTCTTCTCCATCTACACCTTTGGCCTGGGACAGCTCATAGAATCTCACGGCTTTCAGTATCATCTCTATGCTGACGACACACAGATCTACATCTCTGGACCAGATATCACCTCCCTACTAACCAGAATCCCTCAATGTCTGTCTGCTATTTCATCCTTCTTCTCCACTAGATTTCTAAAACTTAACATGGACAAAACAGAATTCATCATCTTTCCCCCATCTCACGCGATCTCCCCAACGAACCTATCCATTACAGTAAACGGCTGCCCACTCTCCCCAGTCCCACAAGCCCGCTGTCTTGGGGTAATCCTTGACACTGATCTCTCCTTTAAACCACATATCCAAACCCTTTCCACTTCCTGCCGCCTCCAACTCAAAAATATTTCACGGATCCGCACATTCCTAAACCAAGAATCTGCAAAAACCCTAGTCCATGCCCTCATCATCTCTCGCCTTGACTACTGTAACCTCCTGCTCTGTGGCCTCCCCTCTAACACTCTTGCACCCCTCCAGTCTATTCTAAACTCTGCTGCCCGACTAATCCACCTGTCCCCCCGCTATTCCCCGGCCTCTCCCCTCTGTCAATCCCTGCACTGGCTCCCCATCACCCAGAGACTCCAGTACAAAAGCCTAACCATGACATATAAAGCCATCCACAACCTGTCTCCTCCATACATCTGTGACCTCGTCTCCCGGTACTTTCCTGCACGCAACCTCCGATCCTCACAAGATCTCCTTCTCTACTCCCCTATTATCTCCTCTTCCCACAATCGCATACAAGATTTCTCTCGTGCATCCCCCCTACTCTGGAATGCTCTACCACAACATATCAGACTCTCGCCTACCATCGAAACCTTCAAAAAGAACCTGAAGACCCACCTCTTCCGACAAGCCTACAACCTGCAGTAACCACCGATTGACCAAACCGCTGCACGGCCAGCTCTACCCTCACCTACTGTATCCTCACCCATTCCTTGTAGATTGTGAGCCCTCGCGGGCAGGGTCCTCTCTCCTCCTGTACCAGTTGTGACTTGTATTTTTCAAGATTATTGTACTTGTTTTATTATGTATACCCCTCCTCACATGTAAAGCGCCATGGAATAAATGGCGCTATAATAATAAATAATAATAATAATAATAGATAGATAGATAATAGATAGATAGGTAGATAGATAGATAATAGATAGATAGATAGATAGATAGATAGATAGATAGATAGATAGATAGATAGATAGATAGATAGATAGATAGATAGATAGACGGGGTGCTGCCTCCAATTTTTCTGGATTTTTATAATTGAAGTTTGGTATTTGCCTGGGGGGCTCTGCACCCGGACTCTTTCTTTGTGCTGCTCTAATTTTCTTTCTCTAGATAGATAGATAGATAATAGGTGATAGATAGATAATAGATAGATAGAATAGATAGAAGAATGGATAGACAGATAGATAGATAGATAGATAGATAGATAGATAGAGTAGATAATAGAAGAATGGATAGATAGATAATAAATAGATAGATAGATATATAGATAGATAATAGAAGAATGGATAGAAAGATAGATATATAGAATAGATAGAACATATAGATAGATAATAGATAGATAGATAGATAGATAATAGATAGAAAATCAAAGTAGCATTAGCATAAAATGTGAATGAAAGCCCCAAAACAAACACCCAATTGTCCAAAAATGTGTATTCCAAGGAAAAAGAGGGCAGTAAAGTTTCCCTGTCCTTCTGTATTGGCACACTAATACTCTGGACTCTTTATGAGCCCCTCATGGTGCCAGGGTTCAGGATCAGCTGTAACCTCTGCACCTCTTAGTTACTCCTCTGCCTCTTCTCACTTTTTCCTCCAGTCCATGGCCACTGATTTCAAACAATTCTTGACCCCCTGATACAGACAGCACATACTGTAAGGTGGCACATTAGTTAAATAGACATTTTAATTAGAGATGAGCGAGTTTGATTGGGTCAGGGCTAATTCAGCGAGCTATAGCGCTTACCGAATAAGCTACAGTGGGAACCCGGATACCCGGAGCGGCCCAACAAACAGGCTCCATGCACGTGACGGTGACACAGCCGCGACACATGCAGCTGCAGCGCCGATCAGCCGATCAGCCGGCGCGATCCAGGTATCCGGGTTCCCACTGTAGCTTATTCGGTAAGCGCCATAGCTCGCTGAATAAGCCCTGACCCAATCACATTTGCTCATCTCGAGTGTTAATACATTTTAATAAAACTTTGCCCTATGATCTTTCTATAAAAAAAATAGTGAAAAAGGAATAAAAAGGGATAATTTACTAAATATGTGTACACAGGTGAGTATATGTGTGTTCTGGATATTATACAGTAGTTATAACCAAATTCTTACATCTGTTATTAGTTGTTGCAGCGCCATCTAGTGGTGGAATTAGAATATTTACCAATCAGTTATGCATAGTATTAAGTTTGTAGTAGCAGTGTTGTTGTTATTATTATTATTATTCATTAATTTATTATTAATAATAAATACAATGTATGATATGGAATGATAGATAGATATGAGTAGATAGACCGATAGCTAGATAATAGATAGACAGATAATAGACAGATAATAGATAGATAATAGACAGATAATAGACAGATAATAGATAGATAGATAGATAGATAGATAGATAGAAAATAGATATAGATAGATAATAGATAGATAGATAATAGATAGATAATAGATAGATAGAGCCTGATATGTCATGGACTCCTATACCCCACCCTGGAAACATCCCCTATCCTCTAAAAGGAATTTGATATTCCTTGGACCTCTATATCACGCCCTCCCCCACCCCCACCCCCGTATTTTTACCATATGCTTTGGCAATGCTAACATGTACTTAGTCATGCTCATTTGAATTGAATTGAATTGATAGATAGATAGATAATAGATAGATAATAGATAGATAGATAGATAGATAAAAGATAATAGATAGATAGATAATATATAGATGATAGATAGATAGATAGATAGATAGATAGATAGATAGATAGATAGATAGATAATAGATAGATGATAGATAATACATAGATAATAGATAGATAGATGATAGATAGATAATAGATAGATAGATAGATAATAGATAGATAATAGATAGATAGATAGATAATAGATAGATAGATAATGGATAGATAATAGATAGATAGATAATAGATAGATAGATAATGGATAGATAATAGATAGATAGATAATGGATAGATAGATAGATAATAGATAGAAGAATAGATAAATAGATAGATAGATAATAGATAGATAGATACATAGATAGATAGATAGATAGATAATAGATAGATAATAGATAGATATATAGAGACATAGATAGATAGATAGATAATAGATAGATAGATAGATAGATAGATAATAGATAGATAATAGATAGATAGATAGATAATAGATAGATAGATAGATAATAGATAGATAATAGATAGATAGATAGATAGATAGATAGATAGATAGATACATAGATAGATAGATAGATAGATAATAGATAGATAGATAATAGATAGATAATAGATAGATAGATAGATAGATAGATAGATAGATAGATAGATAGATAGATAGATAGAGAATGTGCAATGCTTGTTTTCCCCTGTGGGGGTGCTGTAGTGAAATTGAAAGTTTGTCATCACGGCATAAAGCGATTGTCCACGTGGGGTTAGGCATTGTCACCGCAGTGGACGCTATAATTCTGGAGAATGTTATCACATTTTAATCCTATTCTGAACCTGTCTCAGCAGCAGTTTGTATTTTTCTGAGTTTTTTATCTTAGTAACTACGGTATGTGCATATGTCTCAACCGTCTTCACTATAGATCACAACCAAGAAAAATACCTATAAATCTCTATTAAAAAAAAGCCCCCGAGGATCCCCTTCTTACAGATCACGGATGCGTCTGGAGTTTGATGTAAAGCCAAAGATAATTTCCTGCCCAAAACAGAGAGATCCCAGTGTAGATAGTAACACAAACTTCCTATTGCTGGGTAAAGACACACAAGGGATCACTGATTCATGTCCCCATCAATTAGGATAATAAATATAACTGCCAACATTTCCGTAGCATTTTGTGGGCATTATGATTTACAGCAAGTGCATTGAGGCCTGTGAAGTGCTGGCACCGAGCTGTGGGCAAACATGGAACACAATATATGACATAATATGGAGAAAATCAGAATGGACTTCAAGTATAAATTTCTACAAAAACAACATAAAAACTATCTACCGGTGCAGGAGATGCCAAGGTTTCCATAGAACGTATAAAGAACAATTGAGGTGGAATTGCTCATAAAATGTTATGGACTAATGGAAACTTTGGACTTTCAATCGGAACAAATATTTCATGTTAAACCGCAAAATTTAGGAAAAAGCCAAATATATATATTAGAGATGAGCGAATCGATTTGATGCGAGTAGAAGTTTGTGTTGAATTGTTAGAGGTTTGCTTCAGCCAAAGAAGGATCATGTATGTAACATCTGTCCCAGTTATTGCTTTGGACGCTAGGCAGCGCTGCTTGACAGCATCTATCCGATAATATTCCTGGGACTTGTGGCTCTGTCCAGTCCAGAAACTATGGGGATAGTCTTGCTGATGTAGCATGCTAGGGCTGTTACTACGTAAAGAGCCAGTTCCCACTACCAGTCAATAGTTCTGCTATCCGGGTTCAGACCTATGTGCTGCGCTCCTGTGTTTTGTCCTGATTATTCCCGTTTTTGGAACTCAGCTTGACATATGACTACCCACTTGCTTTAGGATTCTGTTCCTGATGTGACGGTCTTACATCACCAAACAGCAGGTCACTCTGTGGCCATTACCCAGGGACCCCTATCTAATTCCAGGTCACTGTACAGGAGTAAAAGGGTGAAGGCCAGTGCAATCCATGGGCTTTGGGAAACGGAGCAGCTTGTGCCAAGTATGTTGTTGGTAACCATTTTGTAGCTGCCAGGTGTCTACGAACAGTGCTTGCATGACAGATTACATGTCCTCAGGAGCTGCCAGATGAGCTTACCCCTTTTTGCCAATCAGGAAACGTTTTTGTAGCCTGAATAAAAGCCGAGACAGGGAATGCAGCAGCCATTGTGTAATGCAGTGTTACCCAAGTTCGGTCCTCAAGAGCCACCAATAGGTCATGTTTTCAGGATTTCCTTAGTATTGCCCAGGTGAGAACTCCATAATCTAGACAGGCATCAATTCCATCACCTGGGCCATGCTAAGGAAATCCTAAAAACATGACCTGTTGGTGGCTCTTGAGGACTGGAGTTGGGGAACACTGGTGTAATGAATGTAGATATTGAGAGGACATCACAGCTGACAGTTGATTCATAGTGAAAGGGAAATAAAACCATTAAACACTGTACAGAAAGTGCGTGAGAGAAGATTAGTGTGAGGAAAACAGAATAATACAGATTTAATTAATAGGGAACGAGAGAGATAGGAGAGACAATGTTTGAGGCAGGAGAGCCACTGTCTATGAGACACGAGTGTCACTGTGTCTGTAAGGCAGGAGAATCACTGTGTCTGTGAGGTAGGAGAGTCACTGCGTCTGTGAGACATGAGGGTCATTGTGTCTGTGAGGCAGGAGAGTAACTGTGTGTGAGGCAGGAGAATCACTGTGTCTGTGAAGTAGGAGAATCACTGAGTCTGTGAGACATGAGAGTAATTGTGTCTGTGAGGCAGGAGAGTCACTATGTCTGTGAGGTAGGAGAGTCAGTGTGTCTATGAGGCAGGAGAGTCACTCTGTGAGGCAAGAGATTCACTTTGTCTATGAGACAAGAGAGTCACTGCGTCTGTGAGACATGAGTGTTATTGTGTTTGTGAGGAAGGAGAGTCACTGTGTCTGTGAGGTAGAAGAGTCACTGTGTCTGTGAGGTAGAAGAGTCACTGTGTCTGTGAGGTCGGAGAGTCACTGTGTCTGTGAGGCAGGAGAGTCACTGTGTCTGTGAGGTCGGAGAGTCACTGTGTCTGTGAGGCAAGATATTCACTTCGTCTATGAGACAGGAGAGTCACTGTGTCTGTGAGGCAGGAGAGTCACTGTGTCTGTGAGGCAGGAGAGTCACTGCGACTGTGAGGCAGGAGAGTCACTGCATCTATGAGGCAGGAGAGTCACTGCATCTATGAGGCAGGAGAGTCACTACGTCTATGAGGTAGGAGAGTCACTGCGACTGTGAGGCAGGAGAGTCACTACGTCTGTGAGGCAGGAGAGTCACTGCGACTGTGAGGCAGGAGAGTCACTGCATCTATGAGGCAGGAGAGTCACTGAGTCTATGAGGCAGGAGAGTCACTGCGTATTTGAGGTAGGAGAGTCACTGAGTCTATGAAGCAGGAGAGTCACTGCGACTGTGAGGTAGGTCATTATTTTAATTTAAAAAAACATACTAGAAGACAATCCACCACTGAGGACCATCATATATTATCGAATAAGTCGAAGTCGAAGACCATATTTTGTTCCGTAGGATCTGGCATGTTGAAAGTGATAAAACATCAAGTGTTAAAGGGTTTGTCTCATAACCAACATTTATTACAAATCAACAGGATAGGTAATAAATGTTTCATTTCTAGGAGTTTGATAAAAAGAAAAGGAATCCCAAAGTCCTCTGTGTTAATGGAGCGATGATGCACATGTATAACCGAAGCTCTATCCAGTTACAGGGGAACGGTAGTGCACATGTGTGATCATTGCTCCTATAGACAATGGACAAAAGCAGCGAAATCAGGACCTTAAGGTGCATACACATTAAATTAATGTCGGCCAAAGCAACCAATTTTGGCAAGATCAGCCGATTATCTAATATTTATAAGGGCAACTATGCTTTCAACAGATGTCAGGGAAAAGAAGGATCAGGCATATTGGATTTCAACATGCCCTATCCTTTGTTCCTACTAAGAATAAAGTGCTGTCAATGGTGTTGAGTCGCTGTTTATATTCCTGGTTCCCATTGAGAACACATGGACGACGTTGGACACGATGAAGAACAGGAACTAGACAACATAAACTATAATAAGTAAGAAACTCAGATCTGGAGGTGCAGGGCAGACAAAGAAAAGGTAAAGAATTAACCTTAGGAACATCTTAGGTAGGGCAGAGATTCAGCATTACGGGGAAAATGGAGCTGGACACAGAAACCAGTGGGACCCAAGGTTTGGTGTTGGAGCAAGACCAAGTCCTTAAAGATTGGTAGGCACCCCGGCAGGATTGGTGGGACAATGATACGGAGGAAGCTTAACTTTTACTGGTATTTCCGGCAGGAGGCACAGGCATGAACATTGCGTTAGCTATTTGTAGTAACATAAGGAAAGTTGTAGAAAGTGACATTGAGCCTCGTGCCTCTCGTACACACAGTGGTCCTTCAACCTCAAACTACAAACAACCGGGTCTGAAACTCTCAGAGGCTGTGTCTCTCCCAAAGGGCGACCACCCATTCAGGCCTCCTTCTTGTGGGTCTCTACGATCGGTCTTACTTTTGCCACTACTTATGCCATTTAAAGGGGTTGAAGGTAGATAATAACTTGCTGATCGGTGGGTGCCCCACCGCCACACGATTTGGAACGATTGGCAGATCGGAGAACTTTTATCCCCCACGGGGACTTTAAATCTTGTTATAAGATGGAACAGCAGGTTGGACACACCGCCGACACTCCATTCATTCCCTATGAGGCTGCCGGAAAAAGAAAAACTGAGTCCCCATAAGGAATCAATAGAGCGAATGTCGAGAATGTGCACTACCGCTCAATTCTAACGGGGATAAAAGTTACCTGTTCAGCCGATCGGTGACGTTAAGCATAAAAGGTAGTGTTTTTTTTACCCTCTACAGAAATTCTATGACCTTGGGCCGGTTCCCCCAACCCAAATCGGTTCCTCTAAGGAGGAAAGTGTTGCATAAGTTGTGCCACCCATTAACATATGGGATCAAGGCTGAGCCTCCTCACTTAAAGGACCCCATGGACAGCCCCTCCGTGGTGTCTGCGCACCCCCTTGCTGGCACCAAATATTACAGAGTACATTGTATTGTAAATGTCGTTGGCTGTACATAAAGAAACCAATAAAGGGGCAGATGTTACGACAATTAAGAAAGAGTCATTTGGATCAAAATTTTGTTTTTTTGGTTCCTAATGGGTTTCTTGCCTCGAGCCCATAATAACAGAGCTGAGTGCGACCATTTCGGGGCTTTTTGTCTCAGTTTATCACAATTAATGGGAGTCTTGAGTTTAAAAAGACACAAAATATACGATTCTAGAGAAATTTTGCATTTTGGCTATTACAGTAAAGGAAAGTTGTTCTCTCTGCCAGAACTATGGCCATAATTTATAGGAGAGGTTTATTCGAATCCCGAGTGAGGCGATTACTGCATTTTAATGAGGAGCATTTTCATCATGTGAAATATCTGTACATTTCAAGTTGTATAAAAAAAAAATAGCAAAAACAACTAACAAAAATCAAAGCAAAAAAAAATGAGCATCAGCAAAACATTATAAGAGCTGGCTTGTTTTTGGACAGATTCTTTTCATATGTCATTCTTCAATAGGGCTGGTGTACTAGAACTGTTATTATAAAAGCAGCTGACATTAGTATTAGGGTGGTCTTTAGTGGTGGGGGTCGCATTAACAAAGATAAAATAGGGCATCCTGCTAGGTCTGGCTTACACCACCTCAGTATAAAGACCTGGAACAGCAGGACTTGATCATTTTTAGTCTAACTTCCACCCATACTATTGTTCGGACCCCTATAGTGAGGATAGTTCTCCCTACACTCCATCTTTTCATTGGCTCCATAAAAACTGTCCACTCTAAATTCGGGATGTCAAGGCTGTAGAACTATTAAAGGGTTATTTCCATCTTCGGAAATGGATATTTTCAGATAGAACTTGAAAAATACAAGCACTCTTGCAATTCATTGCTTATTAGTTTTCAGCCGTTCTTGAGATTTTAACACTTTTGTTTACAGCTTGTTGCTTAGGAAACCGACCACCACTGTTGCTGTCACTACTCTGAATCTGGTTGGGATTAGGCAGTGTGAAAGCGCACTCTAGCGATCTCAGACAGCTTCAAAGCAACACTTACAAGCGCAATAGAAAAGAACTTGTAAGCACTGCACATGTCAGGGGGAGTGTTGAAAAAAAATACTTAATCAAAATGGTGCTGGCTGCCGCGCCTGCGTCGTAGAATCTATCTTGGAAAGTGAGATAGCACCATTTTCTAGAGAAGAAAAAATTGGCTCCATCAAAATGGAGTCGGCGGCGGCACCTGCGTAGTAGAATCTGTTGGCGATCTGATAGATGCCACTGCGCAGGCGCTACCAGTGCCATCTTGATGGAGCCACTTTTCTCTCTAGCAAAATGGCGCCGGTGGAAGCGCCTGCGCAGTAGCATCTACCAGAACGAGAAAGATACTACTGTGCAGGCGCGACCGCCGGCGCCATTTTGATTAAGAAATTTTTTTTTTTACAACAAAACTATATGACTAAATCAAATGAATATATGCATATTAGCCATTGTATCATGCTACAGCGTAGGTGCGGCCACCGGCGCCTGCCTGATGAATGTTAATTTTTTTCCCCCCCTCACAATATTCTATGCAGTATGTAAAATAGGGGGCAGATCGCTGAGGGCTCAGTGACTTGTCATAAGCCCACAAGGATGAATACGTAAGCAGAGCACCACATAAAGCCCCGCCCAGAGCCCCTGTCAGAAGGATTTTGCTCCGTAAACCACAGACAGTGTCAGGTCGGCACCGTTATACTGATTACAATGATACCTTGCTTGATGAGATCCGTCTTGTGGTTGTTGTTTAATCTTTATATGTAGATTTCAGTTAATGAGATTCTTGTGCTCCGGGGCGGTCTGTGGGTGGAGTTATGGGTGGAGCTGTGGGCGGGGCTTTATGTGGCGTTCTGATTAGATATTCACCCTTATGGCTTATGATAGGTCACTGATCCCTCCTTGACCCGCCCTCTATTTTGCATACTGAATATAATATGGTTTGAAAAAAAAATTCACATTCATCATGCAGGTGCCGGTGGCGGCGATGTAGCATGATACGGTGGATAATATGTATATTTTTGTTTTATTTAGACATATAGTTTTGTATAAAAAAAAAATCTTAATTTTAAAGCCCTGCTACGTGTAACATAAGCGATCGGAAGATCACTGCTTCGAGTCTTCACTGCACTTGGAATTTTTTCCCCATTTTCCAGTACACGATATGGTAAAATCAATGGCGTTGTTCAAAAGTACAACTCGTCCCGCAAAAAATAAGACCTCACATGGCCATATTGACGGAAAAATAAAAAAATGATGGCTTATTGGATTTCTTGGTGCAGTATTTATGGAATTGCGACGCCCACCAGGGCCGTGGGGAACGCGGAATCGGGTAGGGCAGTTCTTTGGGGAAGTCGACTCCGTGGCCCTGGGTGTGCAATAAAAATGATGCAAGGGGGGAAAATTATATGGGATTGATTTGTGACGCCACCCGTGGTGTTTGGCAAGGGATGGCCGGCGCTGCAGTTCAGGTCCACTGGAGCCAATGGTGACGCAGCAAAGATGGTACGAGAGAGATGACCTGAGAAGGTACACAAGAAGGGGTCCCGGAAAAGTGCACCTAAATTACCTGAGAGCTGGCTGCACCACCGACCCGGAGGACACAGCACGCAGCTGATGTTTGTACCCGAAACCGTGAGTAAAGCGTGAAGACTGCACCCTGCTGTGTCCTCAGAATTATTTACTGTGTCACCTGCCCTGCACCACAAGAGTTACCATCATCAAAATTACCTCATATCTGCCCTGGGGCCCTGCTCTATCCGTGGGAGCTGTACCATCTTTGCAGCGTCACCATCGGCCCCAGTGGACCTGAGTCACCCGCCAGGACAGTGGGGTATTCGGTAGCGGTACTTAAAGGGACGTGTCACGGCGGTGACCCGGTCCGTGGCCCTGGGCGCCCATGTTACAGGGTTAGTCTTTAAAGGGGGTTTTGAAATAAGGAAAGTTCGTGACGCCACCTGTGGTATTCGGTCAGGGGTGACTGACGCTGCTTAAAGGGGTCCTCTGGGTTGATGTTATGGCAGCCGGATGGTATAACTTCCCACAGGTGAAGTACGTCCCCAGGGCTCCCGTGTGTAGACGGAGATAGTGTAATAAGAAACAGAGGACACAAAGTTGCAGTCTCTTTACCTCTTTACTGAAGCAATTCAGGCAGCCACAGTCCAGGGTAAAGGATGACAGGTGCTGGTGGTGGTCCGGCCGGCTTGGAAGTAAGTTGGGATTTTCCGCTTACCAGGTGGGGTTGGAAGCCTTCCCTCTAGCGCTGTAGTGTAGTTCCTTGCTGCCTATAGCTGTCCAACAAGGTCCTCATGAGGTTTCTGTCCTTTTGTGTAAGTGGGACACTAACCTGTATGACAGGTGGCTTGAGCCTTTTCACAGGGACTCTATCACGACCCGGGCTCTATACGCCACTGTGTCTTCAGGTGTTAGTAGAGGAGCTGCGGTGACACCATCACGTGTTTCTCAACGCAGGCAGTGAATAGCCAGGCCTTTTCCCGAGAAGGAACAACCAAGGGAAGGGCAGCATCCAATAAAGGAAAACATCCAATAAAATAAAACCACCTATGCCAAGCATGGTATCCATCCACAGACAGCTGTTTTGGGGTTTTTGCCCCTCATCAGTGTGGAGTAGGAAACTGGCTATCAGGAGCAGTGCCTAGTAGAAAGTCTATAAAGGCACGAATGATTGACCTCGTGGAGACCAAAGCATCCAACACCGCGGAGACACCATCACGTGTTTCTCAACGCAGTTATCCAGAAAACTGCCCCCAAATATGCAAATGCATGTAGAGGAGCTGCGGAGACACCATCACGTGTTTCTCAACGCAGGCAGTGAATAGCCAGGCCTTTCCCCGGGAAGGAACAACCAAGGGAAGGGAAGAATCCAATAAAGGAAAACATCCAATAAAGGAAAACCACCTATGCCAAGCATGGTTTCCTTTATTGGATGCTGCCCTTCCCTTGATTGTTCCTTCCCGGGGAAAGGCCTGGCTATTCACTGCCTGCGTTGAGAAACACGTGATGGTGTCTTCGCGGTGTTGGATGTTTTGGTCTCCACGAGGTCAATCATCCGTGCCTTTATAGACTTTCTACTAGGCACTGCTCCTGATAGCCAGTTTCCTACTCCACACTGATGAGGGGCAAAAACCCCAAAACAGCTGTCTGCGGATGGATACCATGCTTGGCATAGGTGGTTTTCCTTTATTGGATGCTGCCCTTCCCTTGGTTGTTCCTTCCCAGAGAAAGGCCTGGCTATTCACTGCCTGCGTTGAGAAACACGTGATGGTGTCTCCGCAGCTCCTCTACATGCATTTGCGTATTTGGGGGCAGTGTTCTGGATCACTGCATTGAGAAACACGTGATGGTGTCTCCGCAGTGTTGGATGTTTTGGTCTCCACGAGGTCAATCATCCGTGCCTTTATAGACTTTCTACTAGGCACTGCTCCTGATAGTCAGTTTCCTACTCCACACTGATGAGGGTCAAAAACCCCGAAACAGCTGTCTGTGGATGGATACCATGCTTGGCATAGGTGGTTTTCCTTTATTGGAGGTTTTCCTTTATTGGATGCTGCCCTTCCCTTGGTTGTTCCTTCCCGGGGAAAGGCCTGGCTATTCACTGCCTGCGTTGAGAAACACGTGATGGTGTCTCCGCAGCTCCTCTACATGCATTTGCGTATTTGGGGGCAGTGTTCTGGATCACTGCGTTGAGAAACATGTGATGGTGTCTCCGCGGTGTTGGATGTTTTGGTCTCCACGAGGTCAATTATCCGTGCATTTATAGACTTTCTACTAGGCACTGCTCCTGATAGTCAGTTTCCTACTCCACACTGATGAGGGGCAAAAACCCCGAAACAGCTGTCTGTGGATGGATACCATGCTTGGCATAGGTGGTTTTCCTTTATTGGATGTTTTCCTTTATTGGATGCTGCCCTTCCCTTGGTTGTTCCTTCCCAGGTAAAGGCCTGGCTATTCACTGCCTGCGCTGAGAAACACGTGATGGTGTCTCCGCAGCTCCTCTACATGCATTTGCATATTTGGGGGCAGTGTTCTGGATCAATGCGTTGAGAAACACGTGATGGTGTCTCCGCGGTGTTGGATGTTTTGGTCTCCACGAGGTCAATCATCCGTGTCTTCAGGTGTTAGGGCGGACAAGTGACCTGTAGTTCAGTTGTCCTGCCGGTTTCTGCTGTGAGTCTTAGAGCCCCTCACAACCTCGGTTTCCCAGCCACCGGTATCTGCGCTCTGTCAAGAGGTAGCTAAATTGCAGCTATTCTCCTGTGGTCTTAACTTCACCTTTGCCCCTTTTCCCTTACAGTCTCTTTATCAGTTGCTCTGCTTTGTTTTTCCTTCTCAGGAGCTGCAGAATCACTCGTCTGCCCGGCACCAGCTTTCCTTCCTCACACACTGCTCTCCTCTCACCATCTAACTAACTCTTCCTAACTGCCTAGCAACGGCCTAGCAACTGACTCCTCCTCCTGACCAGAGAGCGCAGCCCCCCTGAAGTCGGGTATAGAGCTCCCCCTTCTGGCCTGAAGTCAGAATGGTGTTGTTTGTGCTGATTACCTGATAAACGGATCCTTCCCTGCTTCCAAGCGTGACGTCACTCTCCCTGTGAGGAAACCAATGCCACTGTAACAACCGGATACCTGGGGTGTTACAGACCTGAACTGCAGCGTCGGCTATCCCTTGCTGAAGACCACGGGTGGCGTCATGAATCAATCCCATATAATTTTTCCCCTTGCATAATTTTTATTGCACGCCCAGGGCCACAGAGTCGGGTCACGGCCCCATGACTTCCCCAAAGAACTACCCGACCCGGTTCCGAGTACCCCACGGCCCTGGTAAGCGTCACAGAATCCCTGTTTTCTCTGCTGTAGATGTAACAGACAGAATATTGAGCTGTGTATAATCCCACTCTTAGCACTGATTGGCCGATTTCTGCATGAATTGTCAGCAAGTTGGTGGGGCAGGGTTATACAGATTAGTTTGACTGGCTTGCATGCGACGCCTAGTCCTGCAGTGATAATCTCCTGCTAATAAACCACTGATTGTTTTGAAACCACAGCACACAGGCTAATAGGTGACACATTGCTGGACTCATGCTCTCTATGCTACTCTCAGATTAAATAGCAAAAACCTTGATAGATTCTCTTTAAAGACAAAATGATGGGAAACTAGATTTATTACTCATTCAATCTCACTTTTTCTTGTCTCAGTTTTTAATTCCCAAGCTAAAGAAAATTTAAAAAAACTTAAAGTGCAATCATTTTTTTTACTGTTAGAACGGAGATGGTATAACACATTCTTTGCGGCACCGATTGATATATTTAAAGCACATCAATAAGTGACTTTGCTTTCAGCGATCACTGCTAACTATAATATGGCCTTTTACAACCTGCTAATGTTACAACCACCTAGTAAAGGGAACCTTTCGCCAAGATAAAAGTGTCCAGTTTCTGTTCTTGTTTTATTCTAGTTTCTTACCTGAGTATTCTGCTTTTATTTATTTTTTTAAACTGACATCCAGTTCCAAAGATGTGGGCCTTTTTATTTAATGCTACTTTTTGTAGTTTTTATTATGGGGGTGTGGCTCAAAGGTTAATTATGCACAGCAGCGTAAAGACACGCCCCAGAGGAGCCTGTGGACCACGCCTCCTTGTAAAGACCATAATAATTAGCACTTAATAAAAGGTCCATATCTCTAGAACTGTATGGGAGATTTTAAAAAAAGAAAAAACTAGGATGCTCTGGGGAGTGGTAGCAATAAAATAAGAATGAAAACTGGACACTTTTGACTTGTTGACAGGTCCTTTTTAAGTTTTAAGTTGTAGTGAAAAAAAAGCTGAGACTTTATGGACCGGTGGAAACAGACCATTTATCAGGCCTACTAGAACCGTTCAAATAAGAAGTGACAAGTACCGTATCGTATATGAAATATGGGTAGCTCAGATGTATGCTGAAAGCCACTGGCTCTGGTCTTATTTGACCTTGATCGACCTCTGATTCTTATCATTTTGTTCTGAGAAATTCACTTGGAAGGAAAGGCAGCATGGAAAATGCAAAACAAAAACCTTTCCATTAAAATTAACCATACAATGCTTGATATGGATCAGGACATTCCGAGGACTACAACGTTTTCAGTTTCATGTTATATCCAAGAACTTAGATACATACTGCAAATTAGAGGACACATGTGACTATGACAGGTCCTTGGATAAGGCCAGTTGTTTCGTGTCCAATCAAAATTGTACAAAAAGATGAGCCTGGGCTCAGAAGGTGAATAGACATACAAGGACTAAATAGTAGACATCAGCAAATCTGCCAAAATGAGAATTTGAGAATTTTAAATTATGGATGGCATATTTTAGTTGAATTAATTCATTTCTGGAAAATACATTTATTATATTCCAAAATCTCTACAAGGCCCAAAGCATAATAAACAGAGTGGCGAAACGGAGCCCCTTCAACATTGACTAGGCCTTACAGGCGTCCTGATGCGCGTCACCCCCATGATATCATGACATGTGAGATGTCACACATAGTGATGTCAGGTGAGGCACAGTCAGAGCTGAAGAGAAGGTGTCGAACAGTGAAGACTGGAGGGAAGAACACCAGAGATGGAGGGAAGAAGACCAGAGCCGGAGAGAAAAAGACCAGAGCCAGAGAGAAGAAGACCAGAACCAGTGAGAAGAAGGCCAGAGCCAGTGAGAAGAAGACCATACCTGGAGAGAAGAAAACTAGAGCCGAAGAGAAGACTAGAGCCAGAGAGAAGAAGAACAGACCCAGGGAGAAGAGGCCAGAGCCAGTGAGAAGAAGACCAGACCTGGAGAAAAGAAGACCAGAGCCGGAGAGAAGAAAACCAGACACTGTGAAAAGAAGACTAGAGCCGAAGAGAAGAAGGCCAGAGCCAGAGAGAATAAGACCAGACCCGTTGAGAAGAAGATCAGAGCCAGTGAGAAGAAGACCAGACCTGGAGAGAAGAAGGCCAGAGCCAGAGAGAAGAAGACCAGACCTGGAGAGAAGAAGACCAGACACTGTGAAAAGAAGACTAGAGCTGAAGAGAAGAAGGCCAGAGCCAGAGAGAAGAAGACCAGACCCGCTGAGAAGAAGATCAGAGCCAGTGAGAAGAAGACCAGACCTGGAGAGAAGAAGACCAGAGCTGGAGAGAAGACCAGACCCGGTGAGAAAAAGACCAAACCCGCAGAGAAGAAGACCAAAGTCAGAGATAGTCCGGCCTGGAAGTTGCGATGGTGGAGCAGGTAAGAAGGTGAGCATATTTTTTTTTTCATTTTGCTTATTTTAAATAAACCAATTTTCAAATACAAGTTTTTGTGAACCCAATTCCACAAGTGATGCTGCTAAACAGGACTGAGCTTCCTCTCTCCAAGGCCCCCATGGTGGCTGCACGGCATCTATGGTGCATATGCCCCTAAGCTAAAAAGATAAGGGGGTGTTAAGGCAATAAAACTTCACAGCAAAAATATCAGGAAACGAGTTAACGCAAATTAGTCCTTAGTATAAAACTTTTTTTTACCTACTTCTTGGCTCGACTTCTTTTTCAGATTAATGACAGGCACTAAATCACCAAAAACTTGCTTTTCGACCATGTGCTGTTAATATAATGCATCCACAGTGAAACAGTTCTGTGCTCCAGAACGCTTTCTATAATATTTCAATTCGCATTTATAACACAATTGACTTTTTTGGCACCTTCCTCCCTTTTTTTTGATTCCATGAAGTCTCCTGGGTCCGCTAAGAGTCCTGTGAGGTAGCTTGGCTTGTTTTATACATTTTCGGGTAAAAAAATGATTGGCACCATTTATGTGATAAATATCCAAGCCATTACAAAGTGCCGCTCGATCCCAACGAAGCCGACAGAAAACACATGGAACTGTGTGATGCTTTGCGATCTGAAGCCTTAAAAGACCCTAAAAGTCTGGGCCCACTCATATTCTTCACTGGTTCCAAGAATTTAACCAGGGGTTGGGAGGTCTTGTTCTGGTTCAGAATACAATGTTACTAGATTTTCCATTATTTCTGCATTTCATTTTTCTGTCTAGCAAAAAAAAAAATCCAACTTATTTAAACCCCTAATTATAAAAAATTATGAAATAGGACAAAGACAAGCATGGTCAGATGCCATTGATGCAGCAAGGTGGACAGGCTGGAGCAATGGAGGCCGGTTGGATAGAAACAGCCTCTCGGAGTAGGGAGACCAATGAAGCAGATTTGGGATAACAGCACAGTAGGAGAGTCTTGTTGATGCAGCAGACCAGAGTAGATAAGGTAGTGATGTATCTGAGTCCAGCTAAACGGCAAAGTTGGGTAAATGAGGAGACTCACTTTTAGTTATAGAAGACCTTACTGGCACACCAAAGGTGAATACATCGTGAGGACTAAGGGCATACTTGTTGCTCGAAACGCGTCCAGTTGGGTGTTGGTTGCTCTCCTTTACCCACCATTGCCGGTCATGTCTCAGCAGCATTTTAATGTGAACTATTAAAGTTTCAACATTTGATTCCTGGAGCTGGATCCACATCTTCTTTCTCTACACGTCGACTAGTGTTGTGGCAGCATCACTTTGTTTCCGTGCTCGGACTGATATTTACCACATCGGACAGATGAACTAAGGGTGAGCTGAAATATACCTTTTTCCTGTGAATACATCTGAAGACCCAGTTGTAGTGATGTAGCAAAGCCCAGCGGCACAGCAGAGCTAGATATACCAGGAGACTCATGTTGATGGGGCAGCGGCACAACATTGGAGGGTACATTGGGAGACTTACTTGTGGTGATGTAGTGGCACAGTTGATTCAGGTATGTCAGGAGACTCCTAAATTGCAAAGTAGCAGAGCCCAGTAGGAAAGCAGAACTGGCTGTTATGAGGCACACTTGCAAGCAGGATAAAAAGAATGTGGTAAAAGTTTTTGATAGTGGCTAGGAAGTGCAGCGCCCCAGAGACCTGGTCGTTGCAGTAGTATCGCTCTGCCACTAAGGGGAGTGATGGTACGTCTTATGGCACTAAAGGAGTTCATCTGACCAGGTATCACCAGCACACATTACACTTCACACTCCGGTCACTAGGGGGAGCAAAAGGTTTTATTTACTAGGCCACTCCTCACACTGGTAAAACTAGGGGCTGGATAGGACGTTAGTCAGAAGATGACTGGGTTTTGTCCAGGCAACATCCCATGGCAGGGGGTGTTGCGGGGAAGATTCAGGGGGGTCCCTGTCAGGCATGGGAACCTGGCAGGTACCTAGCGACCAGAACAGAACGTTACGGAACCGCGCCTGCACCACCCGCGGCGGTATCCTAAGAAAGAGACACGAAGCGAAGGATATTGTGGAAAGTGAGAAACGAGATCAAGCACAAAGGAGAGCCAGTAGGAGTCGTGCCCGGAGAACAGCAACAGTGGCCGGAACACCGAGGAAGTAACTGACTCTATGCCCTACTTCAAACTCCGCAGGACAGTTAATTATAAGTTGGCTGTCTACCTTACATCACCTAAGCAGACATAGGGGGCAACGCGTGGAGAGCGGTGTCTCTAGGGTCCTGGAAGAACTCCGAGCCTTCCCGTCAAACGGTTGTGTCCTAGCCATAACATACCTGGGGGACAGAGAACTAGAAAGAACTGGAACGAATTAGAAAGAACGAGAATAGAAGTTGTGAGGACTATCCCGAATCCTCAGCAGGGAAGCATTACAACACACAGGCGCTAGTGGTAGGCAACGATTTCCACCTGCAAAGGGAACTCTGGATGTGCCTTCGGACCGGCCGGTCTCAGACAGCCTTGTTAACCATGCTCTGGATTGAGGATGCTGAAGTCTTCAGTAAAGAGGTAAAGAGACTGCAACCCTGTGTCCTTGTTATTGACTGCACCTCACACCATCGCCATCTACATTACTGGGAAGCCCTGGGGACACACTTCACCTGTGGGAAGGTATACCATCTAGCTGCCATCACACCACCCCAGTGGACCCCAAGCAGCTTCGGTCACCCTGACCGAATACCACAGGTGGCGTCACGAAACCTTGACAAACTCGCATCACCCCTTTTATTGGACGCCCCTTAGCAGGGTCACGGAGCGGGTCCAGCCACCGTGACAGCCCCAGAACTGAGACAGAGAGGACCAGTACCGAGTAACCTGTGGCCCTGTGTCTGGGGGCGCTCCAGAAGCAAAATATACAAAAAAATGCACAACTTAAGCTGGCCTAAAAAGTCTGCGGGCTGAGAGAGCTGGTGGCCGGAGATGGAAGCAGGACCCTGAGCTGGATCCAGGAAAGGTAAGTCCCAAGATGTCTTTCCTTCACTTAAAACTATTACTATATAACAGAAACAAATATACAGAGTAGGTTAGGGTCAAATGGTAGATTACCTAATATAAAGGGGATCCTTAACATACATCCTAGTGGAACATATGGACAACATACACTGGGGGCCCCACCCTCATCTGTGAACCAGACAGACAGACAGACACAAAGAGTGTCTCCTGCTCTAGCGTACATGGTCTGTCCAATTATTACGCATTGGGTCATTTACTTCAATGTCTACTATGGAATACTACATTTCACCTGCAGCAGCCATGTGTGGCTAGCTGTGGCTTCTCCTGGTGATAGGAGCTGATAAATTTGAGTTAAGAGGTGCCACAACCCAAGCGATCTGCGGGAACCAGGTTTAACTTTAAAAAGGTGATGGAGTTTTTTTCCTTCTCGAAGATTAGCTCTGAATACAGAAACTAATCACAAATACTTATCACAAGAAAATTTAATAAAAGTTAATAGAGAATTGAAAAGCAAACCCAAGTATGCCCTGGTGTAGCATGAGTTGTCACCACCCAGGACAGGGTGGATCATTGTATTGTGCCCCCCAATCTAATCTAATTCCCCTTAAGGGACCTCTGAAAACAATTAGTATCCTCTCGCTGACCTCCTAAAAAATGAGGTTCCCATAGTGTCGTCTTGAAACAATAATTCCCCCTGTGCGCCTCCTTATATATAATAATGCCCGCTGAGTGCCCCTTAAAAATAATAATGCCCCTGTGTACCCTCTTAAAAATAATAATGCCCCCTGAGGGCCCCCTTAAACCAAAAAATGCCCTAATTTAATTACCTAATCTAAACAACCGAGTGCTCATCTCCCCTACACACAGAGCGAGCCTTCTTCCAATTCCACCAAAGATTTCTATGAGACTCAAGTCAGACAAATCTTCTAGGATTTCCTCTGAAGCAAAGCCTTGGTGGACCATGAGATATGCTTGGGATCATTGTCCTGTGGGAAGATCAAATAACGTCCAATCCTCAGCTTCTTCACAAAAAGCATGTCGTTTTTTATTAAGATTTCCTGATACTTGGCTATATAGATCTTGCCCTCAACACACTGCAGGTTTCCAAGAGAAAGTAACGCAGTCCTAGGTCATCACCGAGCCACTGCCATGCTTCACTGTAGGCATTATTGAGCCTCTGTCATGCTTCATTGTAGATATCGCCACGGCCAGCCAAGCTTAACTGTAGGCATCACCAAGCCACAGTCATGTTTCACTGTTGATATCACCGAATCCCCAGAATACTGCACCAGAGGCACTTACATACTTCTTGTAGGCATTTCTGAGCTTCTGCCATGCTTCAATATAAGCATCACCAAGTCACGGCCATGCTTCACTAAAGAGATCACCAAACCACTGCTCTGTTTAACTGCATGCATTACAGAGCCACAGCCATGCTTCACTGTAGATATCACTATGCTTCCGCTAAGTTTCCCTGAAGACATCACCGATCCACTGCTCTGCTTCCCTATAGGCATCCTTCAGCTTGTGTCATGTCTCATTGTAGGCATCACCAAGCACTTACAATGCTTCACTCCAGGAATCACAAAACCACCACCGTGCTTCACTGAAGACATCACCGAACCAACAACATGCTTCACTGAAGACATCTTCAGGCTGCAACCAAGTTTCACCAAGCCATCACCATGCTTCACTGTAGACATCATCAAGCTACTGCCATGCTTCACTGTAAGCAGGGTTACAACCAGAGAATAAAGAGAGTACAAAAATCCAAAGATAAAAATACGAAAAATTTAATTCATTTACATAAAAATGAACACAGTAACAGTACATTTAGAGGCAAAGTAAAAAGTGACCACAACAGGTGTATCACACGGGGTCCACCTGAAAAATAAAGGATGGGGGAACAGGTTATGGCACCAAGTTTAACGGAGGAAAGAAATGTGGGAAAAAAAAGGGGGAAGAAAATTGTAAAGTGCCAGTGCGAATCACTCCCACAGATCCCAACACACTAACAGACACCAGCCTCAACACAGTATTCAGTAATTCATCCTATGACTATAGAGGTCACAGCAAGTTATATTCATAACAACAGCCTGCTCTTATCCATAGTGTCCTTCTCAGAGACCAAGTGTGCGCAGCTCGAACGCGCGTTTCGCGTGAGCTTCTTCCGAGATGCTTCACTGTAGACATCATCAAGCTACTGCCATGCTTCACTATAAGCAGGGTGTTTGGGCATTGAGACCTACAGCATTTCGGAAAATTTAAAAGCTCAATTTACCAATGTCCCCATGTGAGTATAATGAAAAATTAGTACATTTATATATTTTCAATGGAGTAATTGTTCAAAGATTTATTCTGCTTCACATTTCTTAGTCTAGTATATATGTGTCCATTAGAGTTTGATTAATTCAGGGATGGGGTTAGTAGATAGGGTGGTAACCTTAGATTGAGGAAATTCCACCCTCTATATGGTTAGCCCAAGGCTGAGGTCTGAATCTTCATTACAAGGCTATTATAATGATCTTAAATGTTACACTCTTAAAAAATAAAGTTGGCCATTAACCCGGTCTGTTTTTTTCTTATATTTGACCACTGGGGGATGTAGAATGACTCACAGGGAGGTGATTCCATCCACAATTACTACATATTGCAAAAGTTCCTATATTTAATTAAATCCATCCAGAGTCGTGGAGAGCAGACCGCACTGCCTCTACACCTCTGTGCACAGAAGAAAGCATTGGATAAAAGTTCGTTTTCCGTTGTAAATAGGCTGCGAAATATAAAAAATATATAGTTTGAAGAGAAATGAGAAAATGTTGAATAGGAAACATTGCTCATACAACTCTGCCAGGTGCACACCTTGTAAAGTAATAAGCCTCTTTAGACGGATTCTGTGTGTGTTCCAGGTATTTATGACGACCTTTAAATATTTTGTGTGAATCGATATACAAACTAGAATGTTATGAGAATCCTATTAGGAGGCACTTAACTGCAAATCTAGAAACTAATAAGACAAGTAGACAATAAAATAACATTTACAATGTAAAGGTAAAAAGAAAAGAAATACAAGGTTATAAAAAAAATCCTAATTGGGATGTCTAGCTTTCTCATACCCTTCTGGTATTGAGCTGAAGTCACCTAAGGGCCTGAAATTAAAGCTCAGACTAGGTCTCGTTTTAAAATATAGGCAATTTTAGGCAATATTCCCAGTAATGTCCTGAGGTCCTTCTCAAATATTCCATGTTACTATATGGGTCTTCAGATTCTCACTTTAGGTTAGTCCTAACTTCCTAACTCATGCCTGGTTCTCAATACTCCACCAGTATTTTGTTTTAATCTTTGAGCGTGTCTTAACCATACACCTACTGTATACGTTCAGGTTCTCAGTTCAGCTTCTTTCCTTTACTAACCTGTGAACTTCTCCTGCTGTTTCTCCTAGGACAAACCTAAGCGTGCTGACCCAGTAGCACAAGAAACAAAACCAGAAGTTCTCAAACTAGCTACCCAATAAAGCTCCTTCCTTGAGGAAGTCATTTGCTGCCATAATTGGTTTAGAGCAGTGCACGTGAAGAAGGATTCGAATTCACTGGTAAGACGTTCCCAATTGGCTGGGGTCATGTTTGACAGACGTGATTGAACGGTGTATGGAACTGTCTGTATTTAGTCATGGACTTCAATCAAGTCTTATCACTTTTCGTTACAATTAGGGCCTACAAAGGAGAAAACTGGTGGAAATGCAGGATAGAAGATATACAATGGCCAAAAATACTATTATTCCCTATGTACATACTCTAGGGATTCTACTTATGCTTTGAAGTGAACGTCTTGCTCTGGTTACGTGTCAGCTCTGAAACTTTCACCATACGATTTAACATTAAATTCAATGAAACTGTAATGCCACAGGTCCTTGTGTCGACCCAGGAGCTAACTTCTGACTTTTCTCAGTGGGACATCAGAAGACAGTTCAAACCAGAACTTCATTTTAAGACATACGACAGGATTCTTGGAAGGAAATAGAAAAACAAACTTCTTCCAACCGAGCGTGTTTGGAATTGAATGGCGTGTTTTCCTAGCTAGTAGGAGATCTAACCCCAATTACTGTATGTGTTTAATTTTGCACTTGGATGTATAAGTGTGAAATCCCTTGTGCGTGTTTTATTATTCTGGAAAGCTGGATCTAGCTGTAACAGAAAATTCATAAACTATAGTAAGACTTCTTTACTGGGGCATTCATCATGTGCTCCTGTTAACCTTTCCGAGAAAGACTTCACGTCCTATGGGATCTTACTTCTTTTATGATTATACAGATGTCTTCTCTCTTTTGGAGACCCAATCTTACAAAGAAACAGATCCCTGTCCAAACAATAGGATGAACATTAGCAAATAATGAGTGCACAGAGCCAAGCATTTCGCCTCTACAGTAATAAAGTGACTATAAATCTTTCCTATATCCGCTCAAACCTAGAAAATTCACATACGTGTGCACCCTACCCCCATGTTAGGGGTTGAAGGAGCTATGTTCGTCCTTGCCGTTTATGTAGAACTTGTACGCAAACAACGTAGTTGTCTCAGCGCCACAATAGGAGGCATCACTAGGCTTTCCCATATCCAGAGGATCGCTTGAGTTTTGCTTCACTTCCCGACACCTACATGAAATGTGATGGCCCCCGACCATGCGCCCGACCGGTTGACTACTGCATCCACTGTTTTCTTAAATGGAAAGAGGATGCTGTATCACTTATTAGTCATTTGTATTTGTGCTAGTAGGATGAATTTAAATATGGAGTAATTAAGTGCTATGTATAAGCCCGCATTCAAAAAATATAAGTAAGACAAAGAAAGAATGTTTGGACAAAGAAGGAACATAGATGGCTCAAAGAAGGAATATAAATGGGACAAAGAAGGAATATAAGTGGCGCCAAGAAGGAATATAGGTGGCACTAGTAAGTAACATAGGTGGCACACAGTAGGAACATACAGTTGGTGGCACCAATAAGGAACATAGGTGGTGCAAATGTGAACAGTTCACGGTATGCAGTGATGGACAGGAGGCAAAACAAGAGTTCACAGATATATAAACAGGGGTATACTCCACTCAGGGAGGTAATAGGTTAAGCAGGGGGTATGGTAGGTGATATTAGCACTGTATAAGTGCGGGGTGAGGTAAAAGATAGTGAAACTGTTCATGAAAGGGTTAACTTAACAGTCCGCCAGCTTCCTGGCTGCAGGGCCTTTAGTTCTAAAGGTGGCACCCAGGCAACTGGCGCGTGATGACTCCGGTGTCGTCCTGAAGAAGCTGGAGGTCCGGTTCCCGGCGATGGCGGTGAGTCCTCGTTGCACCAAGCGGGGTCCTGGATCCAATGTTCGTCATACGGGGTGCAGTAACACTGCCAGAGCGTGACTCCGCTCAGCAGTACCGTAGTATGCGGGTGAGGAATGACACAGTTCTGGATCAGTCACCCAGTCTGTGTTAGGTGGCATACGCGCAGTAACCACCAACCTGGAGAATCAGTAACTTTCGTTCACGGGACAAAACGGGCACCAGGTAGATCTCTGTCTACAGTCAGTGTACCTGGACACAGGGAATCTACAGCGCAGGCCTGCGCTATCATGATGCTCAGAGCAAGGAGCATCCACTTCTCCCTGCTGCGCGCTCTGTCTTCTCGCCAAGTCTGCCCTCTCTTTCCCGCGCACAGGAACTTTTATCTTAGCCATGCCCCCTGCTGACAAGTGCAAAGGTCGGTTCGGGTTGGAAAGCTTTCCCCCAGACACCAATGGCGACAGCCCCGACAGTTCCGGAACCGGCACAAGAGAGGTATCCCCGGTCCGGTCCATCTTCTTACACAAAGAAGGAATATAGGTGGCACAAAGAAGGGATATATGGGACAAACAAGGAATATAGGTGGCAATAGTAAGGAACATAGGTGGCACACAGTAGGAACATACAGCTGAGGGCACAAATAAGGAACATAGGTGGTGCAAAGAAGGAATATAGGTGGCACAAGGAAAGAACATAGGCGGGACAAAAAAGGAAAATAGGTTGCACAAATAAAGAATATAAGTGGCACAAGGAAGGAATATAGGTGACACAAAAAATAATATACAAATAAGTGAGACAAAGAAGGAACATAAGTGGGAAAGAGAAAGAACAGAGGCAGGCAAAGAAGCAACGGGGAAGGAAAAGTAGCATCATACCCAGGACAAAATAGATTATTAGAAGAATTGAAAACATGAAGGGAGCATAATATTTCATGACTGAAGAAGGACTTGAGAAACCAGGATGCAGAGACATTTATGATGACAGTTTCACATTTTTCATTGTCCTGATAATAATTTAAAAAAACTTGAGCACAGTACTGTATATATTTACATACAGATAAAGTGTAGTGTAATTATGAGGGGAAATGAATTTAAGGTAAGGCAAGAGGTTCCATAACATTGTAATCCCACCACTCCGCTAACAACCTGGAGCAGGATGATTTAGGACTTGATTTCTGCAGTCGATTTTGACTACCCCCTTTAGTCAAGGACCTCAGCAGAGGCATGACCACCCTCTATAGTAAGCTCATTTTCATTACTAGTAATAGGATCTCCAGAGCCGTCTAGCATACATCTTCAGGCAATCGTCTGGAGCCTGGCCCTTGCTGCACTGTTATGTGTATAACCTGAATGTTTTTGAAGTCCTTGCCCTTGTAAAAGTCATACTCCATGCTTTACAGACTATAGAAATTGATTTTGCAGTGGAAAGGCTCCAAACATCTAGGTAACTCAAATAGGATTGCTTCAGACACAATCATGTTTAATGTGGTCTGCGGGAAAAGTCCCAGAATGTTTTTAATGGGCAGCCTCGGGCAAGAAAAAAACAAAATTACTCCAAACTATCTTTTCTCTGACTGTAAAGCAGAGACATCGCTGGTGATTTTACAAACACACACATAATAGCTCCCGTCAATAATAAATCTATCTTCTAATGGAACTAATGATTCCATGACGCAGCCATCCCTTTAATTGCTTCAATATGACTTAAGGACAGTTTTGGACTCCCATCTTTCCCTATGTGGGTATAATAACCCCCAATGGCCTGACCTTTAGTATTTTTAGGTCTAGAACTATATACAAGCAGATACATGGTAGATTCTACAATGACCTTCTCTCCGCCACCATGTGCTCCGACGATTCCTACACAAGGTTTCTGTCCACCCAAATGTCAACATTTTACACAACGAAACACTAGCCCGTTAGAAGGGGAGTCGTATGTTTTTGGTTAACGATAATTACAGATAAGCTGCGTTTGACAGTCATTTTCTGACCGCAAACTCAACTCAATCAATTAACAAAAATGTACAAACCAGCACCACGTCTAATCATTTCCAGGCAGGCTGAAATTACCCATTAAGTTGTAAGAAATAGTAATGCTTCAAATTTCCATTCATACTAATTAACCTGAAATCTGTGAGCACTCGGATATGTGTGTACATGTATGATGATTAGCCAACAAAGAACTCAACGTTTTATTTTGATTTTTTTACAACAAAAAAAATAAAAAATAAAACGGTTTGGAATTTTTAGGATAAATGGGTAGGAGAAGGAACTAATAAAATAAGACTTAATTTTTTAAGTATGCTAGCTAAATAAATAGAAGGGGATTGAGATAGATAGATAGATAGATAGATAGATTGATGGATAGATAGATAGATAGATAGATAGATAGATAGATAGATAGATAGATAGATAGATAGATAGATAGATAGATAGATAGATAGATAGATAGATAGCGAGTGAAATAAGTATTGGACATGCAACCAATTTTCTAAGTAAATTTATTTCTAAAGTTAAATCCACACAGGCAAAGAAATCATCCATAGATGTCCATAAATTAAGTTATGTGTAATAACAAGAAATGACACAAGAAAAAAGTATTGAACACACTTGCTGAAATGTATTTAATACTTCGTATAAAAGCCTTTGTTGGTGATGAAGTTTCAAGACGTCTCCTGTGTGGAGAAACTAGTAGCAGGCATTGCTCAGATGTGATTTTGGCCCATTCTTCCACACAAACATTCTTCAAATCCAGAAGGTCCTATGGGATCCTTTTATGAACTCTGATCTTTAGTTCCTTCCATACATTCTATTCTATTAGATTCAGATCCGGTGATCAGCTTGGCCATTCTAGAAGCTTGATTTTCTTTCTCTGAAATTAATTGAGAGTTTCCTTGGCTGTGTGTTTGAGATCAGTGTCTTGCTGAAATGTTCACCCTCGTTCTATCTTCATCATCCTGGTAGATGGAAGCAGATTTTTATCAAGAATGTTCCGGTACATTTGATACAGGAAAGATATATATCTTTTTACCATGTTAGCCAGTAGATAGAAAATTATTTAGACGTGAGAGTCCTCAGTGGTTGATACCTTTTAATGGCTAACTGAAAAGATGGTAACAAATTGCTACCATGTTTTCAGTTAGCCATTAAAAGGTATCAACTACTGAGGACTCTCACGTCTACATAATTTCCGGTACATTTTTCCATTTATCCTTCCTTCAATTATCTAAAGTTTGCCAGTGCTGTATGCTGAAAAACAGCCATACACCTTGATGTTCCCACCTCTAAACTTCACTGTTGGTACAGTGTTTTTTGCAGTGTTATGTAGTGCCTTTTGGCCTCCAAACATGTGGGGAACTATGGCATCCAAATAGCTCAATTTTGGTCTCATCTGACAAGACTATATTCTCCCAGCATTCCATAGGCTTGTCTAAATGTTGTTGAGCAAACCTTAAACACAATTGAACATGGTTTTTCTTCAGCAATGGGGTCTTGCGCAGTGAGCGTGCATCCAGACCATTTAGGTTGTGTGCATTACTTATAGGCTTCTTTGAAACAATTGTAGCTGCTGATTCCAGATAATTCTGTAGCTATCCACAGGTGGTCCTTGACTCTTGGTCAACTCTTCTGATAATTCCTTTCACTCCTCTCTCTCTGAAATCTTGTGGAGAGCTCCTGGTTGTGGCCGGTTAATGGTGAAATGATGTTCTTTCCACTTCCGGATTATGGCCCCAACAGTGCTCGCTGGAATGTTCAGTAGTTTATAAATTCTTCTGTAACCAATGCCGTCAGTATGTTTTGCAACAATAAGGTTGTGAAGGCTTTGAGACAACTCACTGGTTTTACCTATTGTGACGAACCCACACCTCGTCACCCTGCCTGACGTCACTATTACGTCAGAGGGATCATATGGTGCAATCTTTTCACTTGCACCAACATGACATTCCGCACCCCCTGAGGACACATAAGGTCAGCTTTTCGTAGTTTTACATAGACACCTCCCTATCTACACGGGCCCAGAGAGGCACGGGGAGTGAGAGGATGTGACCCACGCAGTCACTGACGTGTCACCTCACTCGCTTACAACCATGACAGCTCCTCTCACAAGCACCAGTGAAACAGAACCTGATCAGCCCAGTAGGACTGCCACCAGTTCCTTGTTAGATATAAGCTCGGTCCATTAACAGATTTTTTTGGGTCAGAAACCCTCCCCGGTAGCATGGAAAATTAAAACCGAGAACACAGACATGTTGATTCGTCGATGGAAATTAAAGGGCAGCCTAAGGTTAAATTATATATTTAATCGCCTTAAGGGCACACTAGACAATACACTATATCTATATACAATGATTATACATATAGAATGGTCAGATAGGCAAATACAAGTGATAGTATAAAAGTTATAAGTAGATGTATCATGTAAATTGATGTTCGGTCGTTGGTCGTTGGATGGTGGGCCACATGAGGGCATGGGCTTCCAGCTGATTCAGTTCCTTCCAGCGCGTTCCAAGACATGGCTCCCCCTTTAGAAGTGAACAGGAAGCATGAAAAAAGAGAGCAACCACATTGACAAGCCTTTAGCCCTCTGGTTAGTCACACCCTTTTCACCCCCAGGAGGGGCCTTATACCCCTCCCCTGAGTGTTTGAAGCCAAAACTCCCAATACCTATGAAGGATCATAACTTCCCAACGGAAGGTGAAAGGGTGCCGTTTCTTGCGCCATTGGACCTGGATGGGCCCCTGTTACACTTTTAGACCAACTGGGGCTTCACTACCTGGCTTCTACTAGCTGTTCTGCATATCTCCCCACCCTAACATAGTAACATAGTTAGTAAGGCCGAAAAAAGACATTTGTCCATCCAGTTCAGCCTATATTCCATCATAATAAATCCCCAGATCTACGTCCTTCTACAGAACCTAATAATTGTATGATACAATATTGTTCTGCTCCAGGAAGACATCCAGGCCTCTCTTGAACCCCTCGACTGAGTTCGCCATCACCACCTCCTCAGGCAAGCAATTCCAGATTCTCACTGCCCTAACAGTAAAGAATCCTCTTCTATGTTGGTGGAAAAACCTTCTCTCCTCCAGACGCAAAGAATGCCCCCTTGTGCCCGTCACCTTCCTTGGTATAAACAGGTCCTCAGCAAGATATTTGTATTGTCCCCTTATATACTTATACATGGTTATTAGATCGCCCCTCAGTCGTCTTTTTTCTAGACTAAATAATCCTAATTTCGCTAATCTATCTGGGTATTGTAGTTCTCCCATCCCCTTTATTAATTTTGTCGCCCTCCTTTGTACTCTCTCTAGTTCCATTATATCCTTCCTGAGCACCGGTGCCCAAAACTGGACACAGTACTCCATGTGCGGTCTAACTAGGGATTTGTACAGAGGCAGTATAATGCTCTCATCATGTGTATCCAGACCTCTTTTAATGCACCCCATGATCCTGTTTGCCTCGGCCGCTGCTGCCTGGCACTGGCTGCTCCAGGTAAGTTTATCATTAACTAGGATCCCCAAGTCCTTCTCCCTGTCAGATTTACCCAGTGGTTTCCCATTCAGTGTGTAATGGTGATATTGATTCCTTCTTCTCATGTGTATAACCTTACATTTATCATTGTTAAACCTCATCTGCCACCTTTCAGCCCAAGTTTCCAACTTATCCAGATCCATCTGTAGCAGAATACTATCTTCTCTTGTATTAACTGCTTTACATAGTTTTGTATCATCTGCAAATATCGATATTTTACTGTGTAAACCTTCTACCAGATCATTAATGAATATGTTGAAGAGAACAGGTCCCAATACGGACCCTGAGCTGCTAGAACTGATTGAGACCCTGGAAGGCATTCAGCCCATTCCAGAGACCTCGAAAATGTAACTGGGGTGTTGCTAAGATGTACAATAACTCCATATTCTGCTAAAATCTCATTATAAAATACTGCTCTGACTGGAGGAAGTTTAAATGAATCAGTCACCCATCCTGGGCTCAGCAGGTGGTCATCCTGTATGACTTGGAAACTAGCTGGTGTGGCTAAACCCCATGCTGAGCCAGGTGTCCTGTAACAACTACACATGCTGAAGGAGGATTGTAAACTACCATTAAATCCTCCCATATTCTTCACATCTTTCATGAAATGTTTCTTTTGTGGCACATTGGTAATGAGATACCTTTTTATAAACCATCAGTTGAACCAGCTGATATTATTTTTCACTAACTGGCAGCATTACTTTCTAATTACTGATAGATTTCAGCTGGTGTCATGACTTTCCATGGCTTTTTACACCTCTTTTTCTTCATGCGTTCAATACTTTTTCCTTGTATCATTTCTCTTTATTACAGATAACCTAATTTATGGACATCTATGGATGATTTCTTTGCCTGTGTGGATTGGATGGGCAACAGCACCTTTAGAAATAGATTTACTTAGAAAGCTAGGAGAAATGCAGGCAGACATAGGATGAATGAGTGATAGATAGATAGATAGATAGATAGATAGATAGATAGATAATAGATAGATGGATAGAAAGATCATAGATATATAGATAATTAATAGAAGGGATATACATATCACTGCGCATACTACAGTCAGTGATGTAGAACTAGATTGTTTTTACCTCCAGCACGCTAAGTGCTGAGAGAGTTAGTGTTAAAGTTACAATGTGCTGGTTTTATGTGAACACCCATAGAGTGGGAGGGAGGGTGCTCACCATATCCCCTCTTGCAGAGCCGACACCCGCATGTGTATGCGGCGCCCTAGGGTCCTGGTCGTCGCAGTGGTATTGCTTTCCTCTTGGGGAGAGTGATGCTACATTTGGAGTCAAGAAAGGATAACTGCATCCAGTTATCACAAACATGCAACACATTTCACACTCCAGGCCACCAGGGAAAGCTTCTGCTCCTATTTATTAGGTCACTCCCCATATATATATATATATATAACTGGTAGTCTGTAGGGAATGTTACAACGTTCCAGACAGTAGTCTGAGGTGGACAGAGGGTCCAAGGAGCTGTGCATGCCCTAAGAGCTGCTGCTCCCAGAAAGAGACATTCAGAAGGCAGAACTGTATTGCACCGAGCGTGAAGGAGAGGAAGCAAAGGAGAGGATACCAGAAGGGGACCAGCCCTACATAGGCTGCCTCCTTCTGAGGCGCAGAAGCCCGGTAGCTGGAACACCGAGGGAGTAATGACCTTTGTGCTTTGCTCCAGAGACCGGGAGGACAGCTAATTGCAGGTTACCTGTCCGCACCTATACCCAGGAGGCACAGTGGCATCCCTTAGAGGCCGGGACGTGCTAGAGTCCTTATAAACAGCCTCAAACCACCAGTCATACGGGTTTGTCCTATCCTATATGGGGGACAGAGAGAGCGAAACATCGCATCTGTGAGACCCTTATGTGAAGCCATAGGCAGTAAGGGACTACACCACTGCAGCGCAAAGGAAGGCTACTGATTTCCACCTGGACAAGGGGACTCTGTGATCTGGTGCCCTGGACTGTGGATGCTGAAGTCTTCAGTAAAGGTAAAGAGACTACACACCGGGATGCACTGGGGACATACTTCACGTGTGGGAAGGTGTACCATCTAGCTGCCATAACATCACCCCAGCGGACGCCTTAAAGCAGCGTCGGTCATCCTGACCGAATACAACAGGTGGCGTCACGAACATTTCCCCTTTAAAGACCTTTCCCTTTCACACGGACATCCCAGCGCCACGGACCGGGTCAGCCACCGTGACATCCAGATGTGAACTGCAGGACCCGGTACCGAGAACCCCAAGGCCCCTTGGGGGGCGGTCCATGTACTAGCAGGCCCTGCGGTGATATCACGATCATCACATGGTTCTGGTTAAATACCTGGACATGAGAGACAGTCTGTGTGATGTGTTGGGACAGGAAGCAATCACACATGGCTCCAGGAACATTGCCAGGTGTCTGAAGGTGGAACCTGCAGAGAAAGGACTCTGATAAACTTTGTTTGTTTTGTTTTCCATTAAGCCAGGAAGGCTCTGCTTTTGTTTTCATGAACCCTGCCTTTGTATGTACTGACTTTAATAAACCAGCAGGTGTTTCAATATCAAAGTGTTCCGGTGTCCAGGGCCGCCATCAGGGCATTACAGCCGTTACTGCTGTATGGGGCCTGGTCAGCAGCAGTACCCAGAGGGGCTCGCAGATCCGGGGCCCCACTGTTGTGCTTCTACTGATCGGGCCCCATCATGCCCTAAAATACTGTGCACTGCAGTGCACACATCCGCGCTGGTGCCCGGGAGCCTTCTTGGAGCTGTGCACGGCCGTCTCACCTAGTCGGCTGCGCAGCTCCTGCTCGGCTGTAGCTAGAATGTATGGGCTCCCTGCAGGTCCTGACTACAACCCATATATTCTAGCCGTCTCAGTAGTGAATGTGCTAGACTGTATGGGCTCCTTTCAGGTCCTCTCAGCAGCCCATACATTCTAGCTGCCGCTTCACTGCTGAAGACACTAGACACCCCAGGAACGACTGAGGTAAGTATAAAAACATTTTTGTTTTTTTAAATAGGTGAGGTGAGGGGGAGTAAGACTGCAGATGATGAAGTGTGTTTTAGGGAGTACTGCACATGATGAAATAATAGGGGGCTGCAAATGATGAAGTGTATTTGAGGGGGTACTGCACATGAAATGATAGGGGGCTGCAAATGACGTAAGGGGGACTGCAGATGAAGTGAAGGGGGGATAGGGGACTGCAAATGATGATGTGGGGGTGATGGGGTCTGCAAATGATGTGGGGGTGATGGGGACTGCAAATGATGTGGGGGAGGACTGCAAATGATGATGTGGGGGTGATGGGGACTGCAACTGATGTGGGGGTGATGTGGACTGCAAATGATGATGTTGGGGTGATGGAGACTGCAAATGAGGATGTGGGGGTGATGGGGACTGCAACTGATGTGGGGGTGATGTGGACTGCAAATGATGATGTTGGGGTGATGGGGACTGCAAATGATGATGTTGGGGTGATGGAGACTGCAAATGATGATGTGGGGGTGATGGGGACTGCAAATGATGATGTTGGGGTGATGGAGACTGCAAATGATGATGTGGGGGTGATGGGGACTGCAACTGATGTGGGGGTGATGTGGACTGCAAATGATGATGTGGGGGTGATGGGGACTGCAAATGATGATGTTGGGGTGATGGGGACTGCAAATGATGATGTTGGGGTGATGGAGACTGCAAATGATGATGTGGGGGTGATGGGGACTGCAACTGATGTGGGGGTGATGTGGACTGCAAATGATGATGTTGGGGTGATGGGGACTGCAAATGATGATGTTGGGGTGATGGGGACTGCAAATGATGATGTGGGGGTGATGTGGACTGCAAATGATGATGTGGGGGTGATGTGGACTGCAAATGATGATGTTGGGGTGATGGAGACTGCAAATGATGATGTTGGGGTGATGGAGACTGCAAATGATGATGTGGGGGTGATGGGGACTGCAACTGATGTGGGGGTGATGTGGACTGCAAATGATGATGTTGGGGTGATGGGGACTGCAAATGATGATGTTGGGGTGATGGGGACTGCAAATGATGATGTGGGGGTGATGTGGACTGCAAATGATGATGTGGGGGTGATGTGGACTGCAAATGATGATGTGGGGGTGATGTGGACTGCAAATGATGTGGGGGTGATGGGGACTGCAAATGATGATGTGGGGGTGATGGGGACTGCAAATGATGTGGGGGTGATGGGGACTGCAAATGATGATGTGGGGGTGATGGGGACTGCAAATGATGATGGGGTGATGGGGACAGGAAATGATGTGGGAGTGATAGGGACTGCAGATGATGAAGTGTGTTTGAGGGGGTTCTGCACATGATGAAATGATAGGGGGCTGCAAATGATGAAGTAAGGGGGACTGCAGATGAAGTGACGGGGGGATAGGGGACTAAATGATGATATTGGACTAAATGATGAAGTGGGGGTGATGGGGACTGCACATAAAGTGAGTGTGAGGGACGTGGACAGCAATTGAATTGAAGGTGGGGGTGGGAAGAGCAAATGGTGTATTGAAGGTAGGGAGAGCAAATAATGAATTTTGAGGGTGGGGAAGAGCAGTTGATAATGAATAGAGGATGGGAGAGAGAGAAGACATGACAATGAATTGAGACAGAAGGGGCATGTAACTATAATGAATCGGGGTTAGGGTTAGAGGGCGAGGTACATAGTGGGGGGCATTGAGGATAAAGTGACTGGTAATAAATTGGGGAAAAGAGTACAGGTGCTAATTAATTTGTATATTAAATGGGGAAAGTGGCTCTGTACAGATAGTGGGTGCACAGTGGCGGATTATAATGTGTATTTGGAATGGTGGGTTGCATAATAACCAATTATATATTAATGGTGGGTGACCGTCTGTAGTCAGATGTGTAGTGTAGAAGAAAGGGAAAAAGTGGGGAATGTGCTCTGGAAGCGGTGCTCTAGATAACTGTGTTATTGTATGCAGAGACGAATCCTGGCAGAAAGAAGTGATAGCGGTCTGCGCTGGATTAAAAAGAAACGCAAAGATGAAGGACTTTAGCTAGAGACGTCACTGGTGAGTATGTTACCTGTACACTGACACCATACACTGTATACTGTATACAGAGCTCCTGTGTATAATGTCACTGGTGATCACTATATTATCTGTACACTATACACTATATACAGAGCTCCTGTGTATAATGTCACTAGTGATCGCTGTATTACATGTACACTGTACCCTATATACAGAGCTCCTGTGTATAATGTCACTGGTGATCCCTGTATTACCTGTACACTGACACTATGTAAAGAGCTCCTGTGTATAATGGCATCGGTGATCACTGTATTACCTGTACACACACTGCATACTAAGTACAGATCTCCTGTGTATAATGGCACTTATGGTGATAGTATTTTTTTTAAATTAATGATCAGTATTGTACTATTCAGTCACAATGTGGTGGTAATATGTTGTCCGGCCATGGTGTAGCAGTATTTGTTCCTTGTATGTGCTATTATTCATTCACTATGTGGTGGTAATATGTGGTCTGTTCATGCTGTGTTGGTATTTGTTCCTTGTATGTAGTTGATCACCATGTGATGGTAATATGTGGTCTGCACATGGTGTCGCGGTATTTGTTCCTTGTAGATAGTATTATAGGTCACTATGTGGTGATAATATGGTGTCTGGTCATGGTGTTGTGGTATTTTGTTGTGAATTCTGTGGCAGAGCTCCCTCCTGTGGTCACAAGTGGTACTTCGGCTAGTTCTCTCTGTGAGCTTCCGTTGGTGGAGGAAAGTGGTACTGCGGCTTCTGAGTTTCCTTCCTCAGGTGATGTGGTGAAGTCGTTAGGTGCTGCTCTATTTAACTCCACCTAGTGCTTTGATCCTGGCCTCCAGTCAATGTTCTAGTATTGGACCTGTTTCCTCCTGGATCGTTCCTGTGGCCTGCTGCTCTGCATAGCTAAGTTCTTCTTTGCTATTTGTTTGCTGTTTTTTTTCTGTCCAGCTTGTCAATTTGTTTTTTTCTGCTTGCTGGAAGCTCTGGGACGCAGAGGGTGTACCTCCGTGCCGTTAGTTCGGTACGGAGGGTCTTTTTGCCCCCCTTTGCGTGGTTTTTGTAGGGTTTTGTGTTGACCGCAAAGTTACCTTTCCTATCCTCGCTCTGTTCAGAAAGTTGGGCCTCACTTTGCTAAATCTATTTCATCTCTACGTTTGTCTTTTCATCTTAACTCACAGTCATTATATGTGGGGGCTGCCTTTTCCTTTGGGGTATTTCTCTGAGGCAAGGTAGGCTTATTTTCTATCTTCAGGCTAGCTAGTTTCTCAGGCCATGCCGAGTTGCATAGGGAGCGTTAGGCGCAATCCACGGCTGCCTTTAGTGTGGTTGGAGAGGATTAGGGATTGCGGTCAACAGAGTTCCCACGTCTCAGAGCTCGTTCTTGTTTTTTGGGTTATTGCCAGGTCACTGTATGTGCGCTGACCTCTATGTCCATTGTGGTACTGAATTACCTTTCATAACAGTACTGGAGGCCCAAAGTACTAATGATTCCCAATAGAGGGAAAAAAGAAGTTCTGAGACCATTTTTTTTTCTTTGCACTGTGTTTTGCCTTTTTTTTCCCCTAGACATTTGGGTGGTTCAGGACACAGGTGTAGCAATGGACATTAAAGGTCTTTCTTCATGTCTGGATCAGCTCACGGCAAGAGTACAAAGTATTCAAGACTTTGTGGTTCAGAATTCTATGTTAGAACCGAGAATTCCTATTCCTGATTTGTTTTTTGGAGATAGAACTAAATTTCTGAGTTTCAAAAATAATTGTAAACTATTTCTGGCTTTGAAACCTCGCTCCTCTGGTGACCCAGTTCAACAAGTTAGGATCGTTATTTCTTTTTTGCGTGGCGACCCTCAGGACTGGGCATTTTCTCTTGCGTCAGGAGATCCTGCATTAAGTAATATCGATGCATTTTTCCTGGCGCTCGGATTGCTGTACGATGAGCCTAATTCTGTGGATCAGGCAGAGAAGAATTTGCTGGCTCTGTGTCAGGGTCAGGATGAAATAGAGGTATATTGTCAGAAATTTAGAAAGTGGTCCGTACTCACTCAGTGGAATGAAGGTGCGCTCGCAGCTATTTTCAGAAAAGGTCTCTCTGAAGCCCTTAAGGATGTCATGGTGGGATTTCCTATGCCTGCTGGTCTGAATGAGTCTATGTCTTTGGCCATTCAGATCGGTCAACGCTTGCGCGAGCGTAAATCTGTGCACCATTTGGCGGTATTACCTGAGCTTAAACCTGAGCCTATGCAGTGCGATAGGACTTTGATCAGAGTTGAACGGCAAGAACACAGACGTCTGAATGGGCTGTGTTTCTACTGTGGTAATTCCACTCATGCTATCTCTGATTGTCCTAAGCGCACTAAGCGGTTCGCTAGGTCTGCCACCATTGGTACGGTACAGTCAAAATTTCTTCTGTCTGTTACCTTGATCTGCTCTTTGTCATCGTATTCTGTCATGGCATTTGTGGACTCAGGCGCTGCTCTGAATTTGATGGACTTGGAGTATGCTAGGCGTTGTGGGTTTTTCTTGGAGCCCTTGCAGTGTCCTATTCCATTGAGAGGAATTGATGCTACGCCTTTGGCCAAGAATAAGCCTCAGTACTGGACCCAGCTGACCATGTGCATGGCTCCTGCACATCAGGAGGTTATTCGCTTTCTGGTGTTGCATAATCTGCATGATGTGGTCGTGTTGGGGTTGCCATGGCTACAAGTCCATAATCCAGTATTAGATTGGAAATCCATGTCTGTGTCCAGCTGGGGTTGTCAGGGGGTACATGGTGATGTCCCATTTCTGACTATTTCGTCATCCACCCCTTCTGAGGTTCCTGAGTTCTTGTCTGATTACCGGGATTTATTTGATGAGCCCAAGTCCGATACCCTACCTCCGCATAGGGATTGTGATTGTGCTATCGATTTGATTCCTGGTAGTAAATTCCCAAAAGGTCGACTGTTTAATTTATCTGTGCCTGAGCACGCCGCTATGCGGAGTTATGTGAAGGAATCTTTGGAGAAGGGGCATATTTGCCCGTCATCGTCGCCATTAGGAGCAGGGTTCTTTTTTGTAGCCAAGAAGGATGGTTCACTGAGACCTTGTATAGATTACCGCCTTCTAAATAAGATCACGGTTAAATTTCAGTACCCCTTGCCATTGTTATCTGATTTGTTTGCTCGGATTAAGGGGGCTAGTTGGTTCACCAAGATAGATCTTCGTGGTGCGTATAATCTTGTGCGTATTAAGCGAGGCGATGAATGGAAAACTGCATTTAATACGCCCGAGGGCCATTTTGAGTATCTAGTAATGCCATTCGGACTTGCCAATGCTCCATCAGTGTTTCAGTCCTTTATGCATGACATCTTCCGAGAGTACCTGGATAAATTCCTGATTGTGTACTTAGATGACATTTTGATCTTCTCGGATGATTGGGAGTCTCATGTGAAGCAGGTCAGAACGGTGTTTCAGTTCCTGCGTGCTAATTCTTTGTTTGTGAAGGGATCAAAGTGTCTCTTTGGTGTTCAGAAGGTTTCAGTTTTGGGGTTCATCTTTTCCCCTTCTACTATCGAGATGGACCCTGTTAAGGTCCAAGCCATCCATAATTGGACTCAGCCGACATCTCTGAAAAGTCTGCAAAAGTTCCTGGGCTTTGCTCATTTTTATCGTCGCTTCATCTGCAATTTTTCTAGTATTGCTAAACCATTGACCGATTTGACCAAGAAAAGTGCTGATTTGGTCAATTGGTCTTCTGCTGCGGTGGAAGCTTTTCAAGAGTTGAAGCGTCATTTTTCTTCTGCCCCTGTGTTGTGTCAACCAGATGTTTCGCTTCCGTTCCAGGTCGAGGTTGATGCTTCTGAGATTGGAGCAGGGGTTGTTTTGTCGCAGAGAAGTTCTGATTGCTCGGTGATGAAACCATGCGCCTTCTTTTCCAGGAAGTTTTCGCCTGCTGAGCGAAATTATGATGTTGGCAATCGAGAGTTGCTGGCCATGAAGTGGGCATTCGAGGAGTGGCGTCATTGGCTTGAAGGAGCTAAGCATCGCGTGGTGGTCTTGACTGATCATAAGAACTTGACTTATCTCGAGTCCGCCAAGCGGTTGAATCCTAGACAAGCTCGTTGGTCGTTGTTTTTTGCCCGTTTTGACTTTGTGATTTCATACTTTCCGGGCTCTAAAAATGTGAAGGCGGATGCTCTGTCTAGGAGTTTTGTGCCCGACTCTCCGGGTGTATCTGAGCCAGCGGGTATCCTCAAAGAGGGAGTAATTGTGTCTGCCATCTCCCCTGATTTGCGGCGGGTGCTGCATAAATTTCAGGCTAATAAACCTGATCGTTGCCCAGCGGAGAAACTGTTTGTCCCTGATAGGTGGACGAATAAAGTTATCTCTGAGGTTCATTGTTCGGTGTTGGCTGGTCATCCTGGAATCTTTGGTACTAGAGAGTTAGTGGCTAGATCCTTTTGGTGGCCATCTCTGTCGCGGGATGTGCATACTTTTGTGCAGTCCTGTGGGATTTGTGCTCGGGCTAAGCCATGCTGTTCTCGTGCCAGTGGGTTGCTTTTGCCCTTGCCGGTCCCGAAGAGGCCTTGGACACATATCTCTATGGATTTTATTTCAGATCTTCCCGTCTCTCAAAAGATGTCAGTCATTTGGGTGGTCTGTGATCGCTTCTCTAAGATGGTCCATTTGGTACCCTTGTCTAAATTGCCTTCCTCCTCTGATTTGGTGCCATTGTTTTTCCAGCATGTGGTTCGTTTACATGGCATTCCAGAGAATATCGTTTCTGACAGAGGTTCCCAGTTTGTTTCGAGGTTTTGGCGAGCCTTTTGTGGTAGGATGGGCATTGACTTGTCTTTTTCCTCGGCTTTCCATCCTCAGACTAATGGCCAGACCGAACGAACCAATCAGACCTTGGAAACATATCTGAGATGTTTTGTTTCTGCTGATCAGGATGACTGGGTGTCCTTTTTGCCTTTGGCTGAGTTCGCCCTTAATAATCGGGCCAGCTCGGCTACCTTGGTTTCACCGTTTTTCTGCAACTCTGGGTTCCATCCTCGTTTCTCTTCAGGGCAGGTTGAGTCTTCGGACTGTCCTGGTGTGGATACTGTGGTGGACAGGTTGCAGCAGATTTGGACTCATGTAATGGACAATTTGACTTTGTCCCAGGAGAAGGCTCAACGTTTCGCTAATCGCAGACGCTGTGTGGGTCCCCGACTTCGGGTTGGGGACTTGGTTTGGTTATCTTCTCGTCATATTCCTATGAAGGTTTCCTCTCCTAAGTTTAAACCTCGTTTTATTGGTCCATATAGGATTTCTAAGGTTCTTAATCCTGTGTCTTTTCGTCTGACCCTTCCAGATTCTTTTTCCATACATAACGTATTCCATAGGTCATTGTTGCGGAGATACGTGGCACCTATGGTTCCATCTGTTGATCCTCCTGCCCCGGTTTTGGTGGAGGGGGAGTTGGAGTATATTGTGGAGAAGATTTTGGATTCTCGTGTTTCAAGGCGGAAACTCCAGTATCTGGTTAAGTGGAAGGGTTATGCTCAGGAAGATAATTCCTGGGTCTTTGGCTCTGATGTCCATGCTCCCGATCTTGTTTGTGCCTTTCATATGGCTCATCCTGGTCGTCCTGGGAGCTCTGGTGAGGGTTCGGTGACCCCTCCTCAAGGGGGGGGTACTGTTGTGAATTCTGTGGCAGAGCTCCCTCCTGTGGTCACAAGTGGTACTTCGGCTGGTTCTCTCTGTGAGCTTCCGTTGGTGGAGGAAAGTGGTACTGCGGCTTCTGAGTTTCCTTCCTCAGGTGATGTGGTGAAGTCGTTAGGTGCTGCTCTATTTAACTCCAAAAAGCAAAAAAAGAATATCCAGCTCAACGAGACAGTGAAAAGTAAAAACTTGGTATCATGATTAAGGGTGCTTTGCCACCTGAAACGCGTAGATAGATAGTGTTCTTATCCTTATTGTGCTGATGTTTTTATCCTCTGCTTCTACATGAAGTGAATAAAGTACCAAGTTTTTACTTTTCACTGTCTCGTTGAGCTGGATATTCTTTTTTTGCTTTTTGGATTCCCCACGCCTTGACACAGCGTTTCCGTGCTCCGAGTTGAACTGTTACTATGGTGAGCTGGATTTTCTTTTTCGTTACTATCTATTTAACTCCACCTAGTGCTTTGATCCTGGCCTCCAGTCAATGTTCTAGTATTGGACCTGTTTCCTCCTGGATCGTTCCTGTGGCCTGCTGCTCTGCATAGCTAAGTTCTTCTTTGCTATTTGTTTGCTGTTTTTTTTCTGTCCAGCTTGTCAATTTGTTTTTTTCTGCTTGCTGGAAGCTCTGGGACGCAGAGGGTGTACCTCCGTGCCGTTAGTTCGGTACGGAGGGTCTTTTTGCCCCCTTTGCGTGGTTTTTGTAGGGTTTTGTGTTGACCGCAAAGTTACCTTTCCTATCCTCGCTCTGTTCAGAAAGTTGGGCCTCACTTTGCTAAATCTATTTCATCTCTACGTTTCTCTTTTCATCTTAACTCACAGTCATTATATGTGGGGGCTGCCTTTTCCTTTGGGGTATTTCTCGGAGGCAAGGTAGGCTTATTTTCTATCTTCAGGCTAGCTAGTTTCTCAGGCCGTGCCGAGTTGCATAGGGAGCGTTAGGCGCAATCCACGGCTGCCTTTAGTGTGGTTGGAGAGGATTAGGGATTGCGGTCAACAGAGTTCCCACGTCTCAGAGCTCGTTCTTGTTTTTTGGGTTATTGCCAGGTCACTGTATGTGCGCTGACCTCTATGTCCATTGTGGTACTGAATTACCTTTCATAACAGTATTTGTCCCTTGTATGTGGTATTATTGGTCATTTGAAAAGTTGAAAAATAAATAAAAATACACCTAAATTGTATTGCATATTTTAACAAATGTTTAATAGGTTAGAGTAGAGTAGGGCCCGGCCTAAAGAGTCTACCTTGTTGTCGTCTCAGATTAAAAAAAACCTTTTGGCCAAAACAAAAGCTGCTGGCTATGTGTTTGTTCTGGTGATGGGAACTGTTAATGTGTGATTTGTGAGAAGTGGAGTTTTGCCAAGAGACAGCGGTGGGGCTGTGGACAGTTCGAGGGGTGGAGGCGGGGCTGGGGTGGAGCCTGGGCGGAGTCTTAAGGGGGCCCTGAAAATTTTGCCAGTATGGGGCCCTGAAATTCCTAGTGGCAGCCCTGCCGGTGTCTACCTAGAGGAGCAGCTAAGCGTGTCGACCCCTCACAATACATAGATAGATAGATAGATAGATAGATAGATAGATAGATAGATAGATAAAATTCACCAATAAAACATTACACTTTTTGAAGTGCAGATTATAGGCGTTTTCCACTACTGAATAGACCTCATTTTTAGATTCGGTAATTTTTAAAAAAATCTCCTTTTTATTGAAATTTACATAAGAAAAAGAGAACGTTTTAGTGCCTCGTCCATTCACTACTTAGTGTTCCTGACATCCAATGTTTAAGGTAACATATGGCAGACTGGGGTTGGATATAACAGACTTTTCCAGACACGAATAGAAATATTTACACACCAGCTTTTCAACACTTTAATCTATGTGTAACATCTATGGCTCTGACCAGATTGAATAAAGATTTTGGTCTGTATCTGGGCTAAATATAGCAGAATTATGAGTGATCCTGGATTTCCATGTGTCATATAGAAAGTGATCTTTCTCCTCAAAGTTCCTAGTCATTAGGACATTGTTAACCCCCAATTACTTGCTGGAGAAAACTAAAACAAAAATGGTCCAAAATATTCAATAAAAAAAAAACATATTTTTTGCATTATAAATCTATGGTCAGTGCTGGATAAAGAAATATATATATTTATATTATTTTCCTCTGGCTAGACATTCTCTCACTCACTTGCTTATTTGACATAGTTTCCGAGGTTTGTGAGAGAAGAGTTTTGCAGCATGTGATAGACGAGCGCTCCTTGTATTAGCTTTACACCGGTCACCCATCTTGGGTCATATATTGGGGATGCATTACAACCCCTTAAGGACATAGTCATTATTTTTATTACTGAATTCCAAAATATATATTGTATCATTTTGCTATACATATACAGGTCCTTCTCAAAAAATTAGCATATAGTGTTAAATTTCATTATTTACCATAATGTAATGATTACAATTAAACTTTCATATATTATAGATTCATTATCCACCAACTGAAATTTGTCAGGTCTTTTATTGTTTTAATACTGATGATTTTGGCATACAACTCCTGATAACCCAAAAAACCTGTCTCAATAAATTAGCATATTTCACCCATCCAATCAAATAAAAGTGTTTTTTAATAACAAACAAAAAAACCAACAAATAATAATGTTCAGTTATGCACTCAATACTTGGTCGGGAATCCTTTGGCAGAAATGACTGCTTCAATGCGGCGTGGCATGGAGGCAATCAGCCTGTGACACTGCTGAGATGTTATGGAGGCCCAGGATGCTTCAATAGCGGCCTTAAGCTCATCCAGAGTGTTGGGTCTTGCGTCTCTCAACTTTCTCTTCACAATATCCCACAGATTCTCTATGGGGTTCAGGTCAGGAGAGTTGGCAGGCCAATTGAGCACAGTAATACCATGGTCAGTAAACCATTTACCAGTGGTTTTGGCACTGTGAGCAGGTGCCAGGTCGTGCTGAAAAATGAAATCTTCATCTCCATAAAGCATTTCAGCCGATGGAAGCATGAAGTGCTCCAAAATCTCCTGATAGCTAGCTGCATTGACCCTGCCCTTGATGAAACACAGTGGACCAACACCAGCAGCTGACATGGCACCCCACACCATCACTGACTGTGGGTACTTGACACTGGACTACAGGCATTTTGGCATTTCCTTCTCTCCAGTCTTCCTCCAGACTCTGGCACCTTGATTTCCGAATGACATGCAAAATTTGCTTTCATCAGAAAAAAGTACTTGGGACCACTTAGCAACAGTCCAGTGCTGCTTCTCTGTAGCCCAGGTCAGGCGCCTCTGCCGCTGTTTATGGTTCAAAAGTGGCTTTACCTGGGGAATGCGGCACCTGTAGCCCATTTCCTGCACACGCCTGTGCACGGTGGCTCTGGATGTTTCCACACCAGACTCAGTCCACTGCTTCCTCAGGTTCCCCAAGGTCTGGAATCGGTCCTTCTCCACAATCTTCCTCAGGGTCCGGTCTCCTCTTCTCGTTGTACAGCGTTTTCTGCCACATTGTTTCCTTCCAACAGACTTACCATTGAGGTGCCTTGATACAGCACTCTGGGAACAGCCTATTTGTTGAGAAATTTCTTTCTGGGTCTTACCCTCTTGCTTGAGGGTGTCAATGATGGCCTTCTTGACATCTGTCAGGTCGCTAGTCTTACCCATGATGGGGGTTTTGAGTAATGAACCAGGCAGGGAGTTTATAAAAGCCTCAGGTATCTTTTGCATGTGTTTAGAGTTAATTAGTTGATTCAGAAGATTAGGGTAATAGGTCGTTTAGAGAACCTTTTCTTGATATGCTAATTTATTGAGACAGGTTTTTTGGGTTATCAGGAGTTGTATGCCAAAATCATCAGTATTAAAACAATAAAAGACCTGACAAATTTCAGTTTGTGGATAATGAATCTACAATATATGAAAGTTTAATTGTAATCATTACATTATGGTAAATAATGAAATTTAACACTATATGCTAATTTTTTGAGAAGGACCTGTAATGTGTTGAAAAACTTTTTTTTATTTTTTTCAGGGGAGAGAAAAACAACAGCAATTCTGCAATTTTTGTTTTTGTTTCATTTCTAACAGTGTCTACAATGCAGAATAAATACAATAATGGCAATACCATATTTATTTATTTATTACCCTCTCCTAGTTTTGTCTAATAAAATTAATTTAAGAAATTTTTTTTTTTATTCCCCGTATTCCAGAGCCATGATTTTTTTTTATTTTTCCATCTTATGGGTCTGTATTAGGTCTTCATTTTTGCAGGATGAGTTGAGTCTTTCATTGGTACCACTATATGTGATTTTTTTAACACATTATTATTCTTTTTTAGGAGGTGGATGAATCAAAAACAGCAATTATTACTTTTTTATGTTGTTATTTTTTGTGGCGTTCAATCTGTGGCTTAATTAATGTGACATTTTTATAGCTGGGGTTGTTATGAACTTACTTATACCAATTATGTGCAGGTTTTTTTTCTTATTTGACCGTCATTAAAAGTCTAAGATGGCAGCCAAGTGTTCATTGATAGAATGCCGTGACAAGTCATCAGTACCCATGTGAATGGGTCAGAAGGGTGTCAATGGGCTGACAGATGGAGTTAGGTGATAAAGGCCCTTAAATTCATTACTGACGCGGCCTACTCCAGCCTTCATGTTGCGACAATTGTTTTGATCCCCCTTAATTTTCAAAAAACGTAGAATTCAGATCCCTTAAGCAAGGGGGCGTCTTGTAGACGTAATTTGGATGATAAAAAGTGGTCTCATTATCGTTGACTAAATGTGAACTAAAATTATTGCAAACAAGAATTCTCAACTCTCCCCAGGTGAGCTGGATCCTCAAAGCCCTTGGACCAGAAAAGTAGTTGTTAAGCAGCACGGACAAATCTTGCCCATGCAGCTGAGAGTGGAAGTTGGAACAATGGTGATAGAAGTGTCAGAGTTGGAATTACCACAAATTGAATCACTGCAACTTGATTATCAGCGTTGCAGTCCATGAAGAAACAGAGTAGGCACTGATGGTTCAGTGTCGCAGATGTGTATCTGATGCATCAGACAGGGTTAGTAATGGGGTCTCAGAGTTAAAATAGGAATGTGGAACTGACGCAGCAGAGCTGAGTGTACAATGATAGCTCAGTGTAGTGGTGGTGTCACAGCAGTGTGGAACTAATACAACAAACTGAGAGTGTAATGGTGGCTCAGTGTAACAGAAACGACACTACAATGTGGAATCGAGGCAGCAGAGCTAAGTTTGCAATAATGTCACAAAGCAAAGTTAGCTGTAGAGTGCAAAAAACAATACCCTAAGAGGGTCTCTCTGATAAGCAGAGAGTCTTGATTGAAGACAATAGAGAATGCAGCACTTAGCGCTGGAGCCAGGAGAGATGTCCATCATCAATAGTGATGAGCGAGTGTACTCGTTGCTCTGGTTTTCCCGAGCACGCTCCGGTGATCTCCGAGTATTTGTTATTGCTCGGAGATATAGTTTTCATCGCCTCAGTTGCATGATTTACGGCTTCCAGATACGCTGAATACATGTGGGAATTCCCTAACAAACAGGCATTCCTCACATGTATTCAGAGTATCTGGAAGCCGTAAGTCATGCAACTGAGGCCACGAAAACTATATCTCCGAGCAATAACAAATACTCGGAGATCACCGGAGAGTGCTCGGGAAAACCAGAGCAACGAGTACCACACAGATTGGAGACCAGGAAGCTGGTCCATCAGGTGTTCCCCTGTCCCAGTCCTCTGCCTCTTTTATTTGGGGGGGCTCTTCCCAGCAGCAGCAGAGGGCCTTGGACAGGTCACTCATGCCCGAGTTTTTGCACTTGAGCTCGGTCTTTCATGATGGACTCAAGATGATGGGTTACCAACTGGATAGTGCCATAAGCGATATGTATACACATATCCAGGAGGTCACCAAAAGCCTTGACCAAGTGAAAGCCGACCTCCAGAGGCCAGCACCTCATTTTTTTAATCAAATTGAGCAGGGCATGTCGGAACACCTTACTCCTGATCTCCAGCTTAGCGTCATGCACGCCTGCAATGTTGCTTATGTGCAGGCTATGCAGCAGAGTTGGTATTTTCAGCAGACAGTGGCAGCATATCCACCTATGCCAACATTGTCAGGATTGACCTCAATGCCGAGCTCTGCTGCATACCACTGCATGGCCACCTCCATTGCAAGCACTGCCGGACACCACTACAGCACCACCATGCCGAGTGCTTTTGGACAGCCCACCGCCACCACCATGCCAACTGCTGCTCCTGCTTGGACCTCCTCCACTCCCTCCACCATGCAGCAGCAGGACCCTGGCATGGCCTTCCGCACCACAACCATGCAACAGCAGCAGGACCCTGGCATGGCCTTCCACACCACAACCGTGCAACAACAGCAGGACCCTGGCATGGCCTTCCCCACCACCATTCAGCAGCAAGACCCTGGCATGGCCTTCCAACCTCCCACCACAACCATGCAGCAGCAGCAGGACCCAGGCATGGCCTTCCCCACCACCATGCAGCAGCAGGACCCTGGCATGGCCTTCTGCTCTCCCACCGCAACCATGCAGCTGTAGGACACGGACCCTGACAGGTCGGCCACTATGACCAGGCCGCAAGAAATGAGCCAATCGAGGCTTCCCAGACCGCAGTGCTGATCCCAAAAAGGGAAAAAGAAACAGCGGACTATCCAAATTCCTTCCCCCTCACCTCCCAATGTGTCTGTAATGTTAGGTTTGTCTCAGCCTTCCAGTGTGTCTCTGTCTTCTTCTCATGCGTCAAGCCCCATCCCCGAACTCCCAGACCCCACTACTTTAATTGCCCCTTCTCCTGCCACCCCTGCGTCGTCCACACTTAGCCAGGCATCACAGCTACACACCCCACAGTTCCGTCACTCTACCCCAAGCAGGCGCAGTTAAATTTTTTTATTGTTAACAAAATAAATAATAATGTTTTTTGCCCCCAATAATGTTTGGTTATTTGTGTATTTCGCCGCGGGCAACACATACCCTGCGCCTAATAAATCACTGCGCTGCACACTATATTGTTTTGCCAACTCATAGCTCCAGTAGTTATTAAGTACAAGACTGCAGCTTTGTATGTTTGGTATAGAGCTATAAGGTGGCAAAAAATAAATATAACTTATATTTTCTCCATAATCTCTTCAGTCGGATTAATCTGTGTCGCATACTGAAGAGCAAATGGCGGTAATACAAAGCAGAACTATACTCAACAGGTCATGTGTCATAAATAGTGAGTTCATGATGCACAAAACTATGCGTCTCGAACTCATTACTTATGACACCTGACCTGGTGAGTAGAAAACTGACTTGCATAACCTCCATTTTATCTTCAGTGTACATAATCTATTTCACACAAACCGAAGAGATGATGGAGGTCATACAAGGCAACAAGGCATATCTATACTCACCTGAACATATGTCAGAAATAGTGAATTCATGAGGCTGTTATTTGTGCATCATGAATTCATTATTTATGACACTTGATTTGATGAGTGTAGATCTGCTTTGTATTATACCTCCATCGTCTGCGTCCAATAGATACTGCAGAACAGAATCAGGACGTAATTACGTCAACTACCTTACCACTAACAACATAAGTGGTTTTTAGTGAAAATACATAGGAGACTCGGTCAAGATATCAAAACACAAATTTTTTTAACAAAAAATATTATTAACATTTAAACCCAACAGGACATTTTACACAATATTGTCTTGCCATGCCACACATCCAATATCAGAATCAAAATAGGCAGCAAATTGGTCTCGCATGTGGCCAACTTCAACAGTTTACCGCAGCGGGTGATGCTGGTAATCTGGCAATGGGTTTGCAACTGGTTCATCCAGTTCAATGTTGGGTCGCTCCTTAGCCATTATGTAATTGTGGAGAACCACACAGGCTTTGACCACCCCTTGACTGTCTCCATTTTTAGATTAATGGCTGTCGCAAGAATGTGCCATTTTGAGACTAGAATCCCAAAGGTACACTCTACGGTTCTTCGGGCCCTGGTCAGTCTGTAGTTATAAATCCTTTTAGTGTGGTTCAAGTCCCGACTGGAATATGGCGCCAGTAGGTTTTCACACATCTGAAAGGTCTCATCTCCAACCATAACAAATGGCATTGGTGGGCCTTGAGTGTTGGGGAGAGGTCGTGGCAGTGAAAAATTAAAATTTTTGCCATACACACGTCGGCCCATATCCGAGTTCTTGAAAGTCTGTGAGTCATTGCCACGGCCAAAAGCTCCAATGTCCATGGCGATGAAACGACAGTCCGCATCTGCTATTGCCATGGGCACAACAGAAAAATATTTTTTGTAGTTGAAGTACTCCGATCCAGTTCTGGCGGGTTTGATAATGCGTATGTGCTTTCCATCCACCGCTCCCAAACAGTTGGGGAAGTCACACACACTCCAGAATTTTTCAGAAATTTCAATCCATATGTCCTCCGTGGGTAGGGGTATAAATTCATCCCGGAGAACGTTCCACAAAACCAGGCAGGTGTCCGCAAGTATTCCAGACAGGGTGGAAATTCCAAGCTGGTACTGAAAGTGGAAGGATGATAAGCTCTCTCCGGTTGCCAGAAATCTGAACTAAAATAAAAAAATAAAATTACAATGAATTCCATTTATGGTGGTGTTTAGCTAAAGACATAAAGGAAAATACAAATTATACATGGCAAACCAACAATAATTATGACTGGCATTTGTTTAGAATTATTACGTACCTTAATGTAACCAGGAGACGTTCCTCTGCTGGAATCGCTCTACGGAGCTGGGTGTCCTGTCTCCGGATGGCTCCTTGGACACGACCAAGCAAATCCCGGAAAGAGTCCTGAGACATCCTGGTATATTCTGGGAATTTGTCCGGGTTGGCATTAAGCTCGCCATATAGCATGTGATAGGCTCCATGGCTCTCCCGGAGTTCAATAATGGGGTGTCTTCAGAAACGCCTACGCCATGTCCTTCTCTGTCATTCTCTATTTCTTTGTTCCTTTCAAGCAAACGCACAGGCAAGAAAAAATCCAGGTTGAAATAAAAGCCCTCCATGCGAAGATCCATCATGACACAGGATACAGTAGCAAACTGTTAAGATTTCAGCAGTCCAAGGGTCTATATAAAGATATCCCATAATACACGCCCACTGTAGTCCCATTGGCGGTGTCTGTTTATCTAGATTTTTCTCCTGTTATATTTTCCACCATGCGCACAGACAACGCAAACGCATGCAAAATGCATGAAAAAGCGTGCAAACGCAGCGTTTTTTTAACCGCATGTGTTACCTTATGCGTTTAAAAAAACGTTGCGTTTGTACGCGTTTGCATGCAGGTTTTCGTGCGTTTGAGGCTGCGGATTAAACGCTGCGGATTGTAACGCAAATGTGAAACTAGCCTTAGATAGACAAAAACATTTCAATATTTCATTCTCATTAATTTTAGCTGTTAAAAAAACAACACAGTCTTCACAGTCAATATAGGAAGTAAGAGAGTGCTCCACAATGGCTGCCCCCATTAAATATTTTAAACGCAAAAAAATAAAAAGAAAGAACATGAAACAAAATAAAAGGCATAATGTTTCTCATCTACACACTAAGCTCTAATTAATTATGTAGAAATCAAATGCATGAGAAATCCACTTTATTTCTGCTCCGGCCCTGCCTTCCAGTCATCTAATGGACTATGAGGACATTTGGATTATCGCGTGATGAAATGAAAATGGCTTTTACTCTGATGAACAGTTCTAGTTTTCTCCCTGCATATTTTTTTTTCCTTCTCTCCATATCATATGAGTATAAATTTTCATGGCACCAAGACAAGAATTTATTAGCTGCCGCCAGAGCGCACCGCATCAGGTTTCAAACAAACACTCAAAATAGTTACACATTCTGGTATATAAAAAAAACAGTCAAGATTGGTACAATACTTTACAGCAAGTGCAAGCCAGTATAATAAACTGTACAGCGTAACCCCCCAACGGAATGAGGTCTGGACTTGGAAGCCTGAGAAACAAGTGGGTGGGTTTTCCACTTGGACGTAGTCCACAGAACGCAGCTGACAATTTCTCAAATACATTTGGAGATGAACAAAAGAAAAAAAAAACTAAATTTTCTAAAATATAAACAAAGGCAAAAACTCAGAACATTCACGGCTCGCTATAAAACTTGTTGGTTTGTGGGATCAGTAGAATATATTTTAAATTAAAAAAATACTTGTAACATATAAGTTACTTTCAAAAAATAAAAATTAAAAACCTTCCTGGCATAGCAGAACTGATTGAGAAACATTTATCTATTCAAATCAGAAGTGTGATACTGCTTTATGGCCTGTGGGGGCGCTGCATTTTTCTTTTGTGGCAATGGTTGAAAGATATAGTGAGTAAAAGAAGATTTGTCAGCAAGTTTCACAATAAAAACTGCATACGTTATTAGACTAATTTCTTACACCTGATGTGACTGGTTTAGTTACTTTGAAAATCCATGTCAGAATAGCTGAATTAATCTTCATTTTAGAAGTTCAGTTAAAGGGTGAGAAAGTATATGTGCACAAGGGTATTCAGTCTTTGCCCACCCAGCTTGATTGACTGCTGCAGCTTGTACTTAGCAGGGTGAGATTTCAGTAGCAGCAGGGAGGAGTGATACTGAGGAACTGTCAATCAAGATAGTTAGGTAGACATTCAGCAGCAGTAGGGAGGAGGAACACTGAGGAGCTGTCAATCAGGGGGGTTGGGTGGAGATAACAGCAGCAGTATGGAGGAGGAACACTGAGGAGCTGTCAATCAGGATGGTTGGGTGGAGATACAGCAGCAGTATGGAGGAGGAACACAGAGGAGCTTTCAATCAGGATGATTGGGTGGAGATACAGCAACAGTAGGGAGGAGGAACACTGAGGAGCTGTCAATTAGTATAGTTGTGTAGAGATTCAGCAGCAGTAGGGAGGAGGAACACTGAGGAGCTGTCAATCAGGATAGTTGGGTAGAGATTCAGCAGCAGTAGGGAGAAGGAAAACTGCGGAGCTTTCAATCAGTATAGTTGGGTAGAGATTCAGCAGCAGTAGGGAGGAGGAACACTGAGCAGCTGTCAATCAGGATAGTTGGGTAGAGATTCAGAAGCAGTAGGGAGAAGGAACACTGTGGAGCTTTCAATCAGGATGGTTGGGTGGAGATACAGCAGCAGTATGGAGGAGGAACACTAAGGAGCTGTCAATCAGGATAGTTGGGTAGAAATTCAGCAGCAGTAGGGAGAAGGAACACTGCGGAGCTTTCAATCAGGATGGTTGGGTGGAGATACAGCAGCAGTATGGAGGAGGAACCCTGAGGAGCTGTCAATCAGGATAGTTGGGTAGAGATTCGGCAGCAGTAGGGAGGAGGAACACTGAGGAGCTGTCAGTCAGGGGATATGGTTTAAAATTCAGCAGGGAAGAGGGATACAAAGAGACGATCAATCAGGTTAGGTGAGGAGAGATTCAGCAACAGGAAAGAGGGACACTGATGAGTTGTCAATCAGAAGAATGTATGGAGATTTAGCAGAAGCTGTAAAGAGGGGCACTGAGTAGCTGTCAATAAGAATAGGTGGGCAGAGACTCAACAGCAGCAGGTAAGAGGAACACTGAGGAGCTGTCAATCAGAAGAGGTATAGATTCAACAACAGGAAGGAAGGACACTGAATAATCGTCAATAAGAACATGTGGCAGAGATGCAGCAGCAGGGAGGAGGGACACCAAGGAGCTGTCAGTCAGACAAGGTGTAAGAGCATAGAAAAAAATGTTTGTATGAAAAAAGGAGAGCAGATATAGCACCACAATACAGATCGCCAGTGATGGTAGTAATTTCTTTATTATTCACTTGGTTGATGACTGGAGAAAAATTTTCTTTTTCTCAACTTTTCCTAAAATAGTTTTCAACCTATGGATGTCCGCACTAATGTCCCTAATTACTGACAATTACATTTACTGTAGATTTTCTTTCTGTAGACCCCGAAAACCTCCACGGTATCTAATCTGCAGACATTTTGCTGCTCTGCCAGGTTTAGGATGCGTTTATACAAGGTGAAGGCCACTGAACGAACACTGATACATACAGTAGAAGCAGATTAGAGGTCACATAATATTTTATTTAAACAGGCCGACTGCACTTCGCATGCTCAAAATGCCTGCCGACCTTCCACCCCTGTCCTCCTCTTGTCACCACTTTCAGCACTGAGACCCTCACGCTTACATAGTAGGCAACAGATGTCAATGATTGGTATCACCTCCCACCCCACCTCGAGTGATCGCCTGGACCTCTGTGTTTTTTTTTTTTGTTTTTTTTTAACACCTGCCCTCCCATTCCTTATGATGCTTTGTGGTCTGGACAAGTATAATAAACTAGCTATTGAACCCGTTCTACGCCCGGGTGGCTAGCATCTATATTGGTATATTGTCTCCATCCTGGTATGTGCTGCTCTATCCTGCGTCCCCATCCTGTCATGAGCTGCTCCATCCTGCGTCCCCATCCTGACATGTGCTGCACCTATCCTGCACCCCCATTCTGACATGTGCTGCTCCCATCCTGCACCCCCATTCTGACATGTGCTGCTCCATCCTGCGTCCCCATCCTGTCATGTGCTGCACCCATCCTGCGCCCCCATCCTGCCATGTGTTGCACCCATCTTGCGCCCCCATTCTGTCATGTGTTGCACCCATCCTGCGCCCCCATTCTGTCATGTGCTGCTTCCATCCTGCGCCCCCATTGTGACATGTGCTGCTCCCATCCTGCGCCCCCATTCTGACATGTTCTGCACCCATCCTGCGCCTCTATTCTGACATGTTCTGCACCCATCTTGCGCCCCCATTCTGTCATGTGTTGCACCCATCCTGCACCCCCATTCTGTCATGTGCTGCTCCCATCCTGCGCCCCTATTGTGACATGTGCTGCACCCATCCTGCGCCTCCATTCTGACATGTTCTGCACCCATCCTGCGCCTCCATTCTGTCATTTGCTGCTTCCATCCTGTCATGTGCTGCTCCCATCCTGTGCCCCCGTTCTGTCATGTGCTGCTCCCATCCTGTGCCCCCTTTCTTTCATGTGCTGCTCCCATCCTGCGTCCCTGTTCTGTCATGTGCTGCTCCCATCCTGTGCCCGTTCTGTCATGTGCTGCTGCCATCCTGCGCCCCCGTTCTGTCATGTGCTGCTCCCATCCTGTGCCCCCGTTCTGTCATGTGCTGCTCCCATCCTGCGCCCGTTCTGTCATGTGCTGCTGCCATCCTGCGCCCCCGTTCTGTCATGTGCTGCTCCCATTCTGCGCCCGTTCTGTCATGTGCTGCTGCCATCCTGTGCCCCCGTTCTGTCATGTGATGCTCCCATCTTGCGCCCCCATTCTGTCATGTTCTGCTCCCATCTTACGCCCCTGTTCTGTCATGTACTGCTCCCATCCTGCGCCCCTGTTCTGTCATGTGCTGCTCCCATCCTGCGCCCCCGTTCTGTCATGTGCTGCTGCCATCCTGCGCCCCCGTTCTGTCATGTGCTGCTCCCATCCTGCCCCTGTTCTGTCATGTGCTGCTCTCATCCTGCGCCCGTTCTGTCATGTGCTGCTGCCATCCTGTGCCCCCGTTCTGTCATGTGCCATGTGCTGCTCCCATCTTGCGCCCCCATTCTGTCATGTGCTGCTCCCATCCTGCGCCCGTTCTGTCATGTGCTGCTGCCATCCTGTGCCCCCGTTCTGTCATGTGCCATGTGCTGCTCCCATCTTGCGCCCCCATTCTGTCATGTGATGCTCCCATCTTGCGCCCCCATTCTGTCATGTTCTGCTCCCATCTTGCGCCCCTGTTCTGTCATGTGCTGCTGCCATCCTGCGCCCCCGTTCTGTCATGTGCTGCTCCAATCCTGCGCCCCCGTTCTGTCATGTGCTGCTGCCATCCTGCGCCCCCGTTCTGTCATGTGCTGCTCCCATCCTGCCCTTGTTCTGTCATGTGCTGCTCTCATCCTGCGCCCGTTCTGTCATGTGCTGCTGCCATCCTGTGCCCCCGTTCTGTCATGTGCCATGTGCTGCTCCCATCTTGCGCCCCCATTCTGTCATGTGCTGCTCCCATCCTGCGCCCCTGTTCTGTCATGTGCTGCTCCCATCTTGCGCCACCGTTCTGTCATGTGCTGCGGCCATCCTGCGCCCCCGTTCTGTCATGTGCTGCTACCATCCTGCGCCCGTTCTGTCATGTGCTGCTGCCATCCTGCGCCCGTTCTGTCATGTGCTGCTCCCATCCTGCGCCCCCGTTCTGTCATGTGCTGCTACCATCCTGCGCCCGGGGACACCGGCGCGCTGTGGGGGTCAGGTGCCGGAGTCACTGCTAGCTCAGGCCCCCAGCACTTGCTATACTCACCTGTCTGTCCCATTCCAGCACTGCGCGCCATTAAGCGCGTCATCGTGCCCTCTGAACTGGGAACGTCACAGCAGAGGACCCGGGAGACGGAGCCGCATGCAGCGCTGGAACGGGGGACAGGTGAATATACTTACCCTCCTGGCGGTCACTGACTCTCCGGTGGAGATCGCGGTGTGCGTTCAGTGTTTACGCATACCGCGATCTCCTGGGAGCGTCACTCTGTGAGGCCCAGACTGCGCCGGTGCTTGCGCTTGCGCAGTCTATAAAGGCTTCGGACAGAGTGACGCTCCCAGCGTTATATTATAGATGGTTTTTTTTTCATACAATCTTGACACTCTCAATTCAGGTTTATATATTTCCTAACCAAATTGGTCAAATAAAGCCAAATCTGCCGGCAATTCATTTTGGAAGATTTGTTTATATCTAACCATAATCTTCATTTCCTAAATACCTCTCTAAATCTTGATCACTCCGGAGAACATGGATCACTGTGGTTGGCCAAACTTTTTGCCAAATTGGCATCAAGTCGTTAATTGGCGCGAACCTGTGCCGCTGTCGCTTCCTTTGTTCCCCGACTGGGGAATTCTTTGTGAGCGTTCATTGTGTTTTCACTCCCGGCAGTGATGCATTGATGACATATTTTGCTTTTCTTCCCTTCGGCCAGGCCGTTTTGTGTATTTGTGCAGGGTGTGCATGTATTATGTCAGCTATGTATTTAGATACAAGGAGGCATGAACAAGCAGCCTGGGAATTACAAACCAATGTTTAGAAAGCCGCTTCCTGCGTGCTACCTCGTAGCAGCCTTGGAATGTGTGTCATCGATGCAGTGAAACATTTGCTAAGTGGATGCACGAATTTCATGGTGGGGCGGCTCTGTTTATTCCTGTGATGGGACAAAGGCCCAAGTGGCCAGAACATCCATGGGGGGTCTGGATGGTTTCCATTGGTGAAGTGTCGGCCCTCACATAACATGTCGACATGGAAAATGACCAGAGCTTAGATAAAACAGGCTGATCCGTTTCATATTACCAGAAGATTCGACCTAAGGCCTGACATCAGATTGTTCTGTTTTGTATTAAAGGCATTTGTATATTTAAGAAATGTCATAGTGAGGATTTACGTGAATTCAACAAAACAAGAGTTCGGAAAGGTTAGCTAAACTGGAATGACAGGGTAATCCAAAAATTTTATACATTGTGCTGGTTTACATGGAGCACATCCATAGGCCATGGATACGGTCAAAGAGTTTAAGGGCCAGTTCCATGTCCAATTACTCCCTACCACCCAAGACTAAAAATCAGTTCAGAAGTTTGAGATTTAAAGTGCTTTTGCAAGTCTTTAAAAATGTCCTCCTATCTGGGATACTTATGGTATATCCGCATAGATAGTAGATAGGTACAGTCCCATGCTACAAGAAACAAGTGTGGCCCTCTACATTATCTGTGAGTTCATTTGCAGAGCACAACTCCTAAATACACCCCAGCTTCAAATGGAGGAATAATAAAATGGAACTATTTTACAGTGGCTACTGGACTAATTTTCCTTTAGGAAACATCCAAATCGAGAAGTAAAGGAGTATATAATAAACTCTTGTATTTTTTTGTGTGATATGCAGCCCACAATAGGGTCAAGTGCCTGGAGACCCCACAGACCCAGATGCTGGAGGTAGACTCCAACCTGTGATGCATACCTCTTGAGGATTGGTAGAAGTCGAATGTGGCTGGGTGAACTGGCGGAGAAGGTCATCAGGTACTCCAGAGGAGAGCTAGATGACCGGTGAGGAAAACGGAGTCGGATGTTGAAGTCCATATTGTGCTCATTGAACATTTGTCTGGAGCAGCTTGGAACTCCAGGAGGATGTAAGTTCAGCGGATCTAGCACCCATCCATCAGGGATTCCTTGTTGTTGGCCAAGGAAGGCCGAAGGTTTGGTTTGCCTTGCATCTTACTTATCCCCTTTACTGTTGGTTGAGAGACTTTGTGCTGTGAGAAGATACTACGCCCATCATCAAGGACCTTGCCCTAATGTACCAATAGACTTTGTCCTATATGGACTGTAACTCCGTCCTATAGACTGATGGGGGACAATGGACTGTGCCCCATGAGGACGCTGCCTCAAAGGGACGGTGTCCTGGTCATGAGAACCAATGTTTGGAGGGGTGGGATGTACAACGTGATATCCCAAACGGGTTGAAGCCTCATGGAAAGCTTGTGGTCCTTGGCCAATCTTTGACCCACAAGGACAGTGGTCAATTCAATTGCAGTTGGCCTGTGCCCCTGGCCTGTCAGGGTTGTTGTTTTGCTGGCTTACCGCCCAAATAACTTGAATTCTTGGTTCCACGAACCTATCAAGGAGAACGAAACTACACCCCCTGAAAGAAAGAGGCCGGCGTCACACACAGCGTATGAAAATACGGTCCGTATATTACGGCCTTAATACGCTGAAAAGTCCCGAAAATAGTGGTCCGTAGCTCCTCCGTAGGCAGGGTGTGTCACCGTTTTTTGCGCATGGCATCCTCCGTATGTAATCCGTATGGCAGCCGTAATGCGTGTTTTTATCGCAGGCTTGCAAAACCGACATACGGCTATACAAGGGATCCATGTGTAAAAAAAAAAACAAACAAACCATATATACTGTCTATATATACAGTGGGGCAAAAAAGTATTTAGTCAGTCAGCAATAGTGCAAGTTCCACCACTTAAAAAGATGAGAGGCGTCTGTAATTTACATCATAGGTAGACCTCAACTATGGGAGACAAACTGAGAAAAAAAAATCCAGAAAATCACATTGTCTGTTTTTTTAACAATTTATTTGCATATTATGGTGGAAAATAAGTATTTGGTCAGAAACAAAATTTCATCTCAATACTTTGTAATATATCCTTTGTTGGCAATGACAGAGGTCAAACGTTTTCTGTAAGTCTTCACAAGGTTGCCACACACTGTTGTTGGTATGTTGGCCCATTCCTCCATGCAGATCTCCTCTAGAGCAGTGATGTTTTTGGCTTTTGGCTTGGCAACACGGACTTTCAACTCCCTCCAAAGGTTTTCTATAGGGTTGAGATCTGGAGACTGGCTAGGTCACTCCAGGACCTTGAAATGCTTCTTACGAAGCCACTCCTTCGTTGCCCTGGCGGTGTGCTTTGGATAATTGTCATGTTGAAAGACCCAGCCACGTTTCATCTTCAATGCCCTTGCTGATGGAAGGAGGTTTGCACTCAAAATCTCACGATACATGGCCCCATTCATTCTTTCATGTACCCGGATCAGTCGTCCTGGCCCCTTTGCAGAGAAACAGCCCCAAAGCATGATGTTTCCACCACCATGCTTTACAGTAGGTATGGTGTTTGATGGATGCAACTCAGTATTCTTTTTCCTCCAAACACGACAAGTTGTGTTTCTACCAAACAGTTCCAGTTTGGTTTCATCAGACCATAGGACATTCTCCCAAAACTCCTCTGGATCATCCAAATGCTCTCTAGCAAACTTCAGACGGGCCCGGACATGTACTGGCTTAAGCAGTGGGACACGTCTGGCACTGCAGGATCTGAGTCCATGGTGGCGTAGTGTGTTACTTATGGTAGGCCTTGTTACATTGGTCCCAGCTCTCTGCAGTTCATTCACTAGGTCCCCCCGCGTGGTTCTGGGATTTTTGCTCACCGTTCTTGTGATCATTCTGACCCCACAGGGTGGGATTTTGCGTGGAGCCCCAGATCGAGGGAGATTATCACTGTTGATTTCTTCACTCCAAGCTGGTTGGCTATTGCAGATTCAGTCTTCCCAGCCTGGTGCAGGGCTACAATTTTGTTTCTGGTGTCCTTTGACAGCTCTTTGGCCTTCACCATAGTGGAGTTTGGAGTCAGACTGTTTGAGGGTGTGCACAGGTGTCTTTTTATACTGATAACAAGTTTAAACAGGTGCCATTACTACAGGTAATGAGTGGAGGAAAGAGGAGACTCTTAAAGAAGAAGTTACAGGTCTGTGAGAGCCAGAAATCTTGATTGGTTGTTTCTGACCAAATACTTATTTTCCACCATAATATGCAAAAAAAATGATAAAAAAACAGACAATGTGATTTTCTGGATTTTTTTTTCTCAGTTTGTCTCCCATAGTTGAGGTCTACCTATGATGTAAATTACAGACGGCTCTCATCTTTTTAAGTGGTGGAACTTGCACTATTGCTGACTGACTAAATACTTTTTTGCCCCACTGTATATATATATGTCAGTAGACACATATATGTATATATATTAATATTTCATCCAGCGCGATATAGCAGAAAGTCGGTAATTCAATTACCGGCTTTTGCTTTCTCCTTCCTAAAACCCGACATGATATGAGACCTGGTTTACATACAGTAAACCATCTCATATCCCCATTTTTTTTGCATATTCCACACTACTAATGTTAGTAGTGTGTATATGCAAAATTTGGCCGTTCTAGCTAGTAAATTAAGGGGTTAAATGGCGGAAAAAATTGGCGTGGGCTCCCGCACAATTTTCTCCGCCAGAGTAGTAAAGCCAGTGACTGAGGGCAGATATTAATAGCCTGGAGAGGGTCCATGGTTATTGCCCCCCCCCCCCCCCCTGGCTAAAAACATCTGCCCCCAGCCACCCCAGAAAAGGCACATCTGTAAGATGCGCCTATTCTGGCACTTGGCCACTCTCTTCCCATTCCCGTGTAGCGGTGGGATATGGGGTAATAAAGGGTTAATGCCACCTTGCTATTGTAAGGTGACATTAAGCCAAATTAATAATGGAGAGGCGTCAATTATGACACCTATCCATTTCTAATCCAATACTAGTAAAGGGTTAAAAAAAAACACACACACATTATTAAAAATTATTTTAATGAAAAAAACACAAAGGTTGTTGTATTAATTTATTCTACTTTCAATCCACTCACTGAAGACCCTCGATCTGTAAATAAATTAAAAAAATAAACCAAGAATATACATACCTTCCGAGGATCTGTAAGGTCCAACGATGTAAATCCATCTGAAGGGGTTAAAATATTTTGCAGGCAGGAGTTCTGTTAATGCAGAGCTACTCCTGCCTGCAAAACCCCAGCGAATGAAGGTAAAGTAGGTCAATGACCTATATTTAGCTTCATTTGCGGTGAGGCGCCCTCTGCTGGCTGTTCCTAGATCGTGGGAACTTTCCTAGAAAGCTCCCTGGCTCGAGTTCATATGAGGACAACCAGCAGAGGGCGCCCTCTTATGATCTCGAGCCTGGGAGCTTCTGCGCTCTTACGTCCGTAAAACTCGCAAGTGTGAAGCCGGCCAGACAGTTATATGTGTGTTATTGTGTTTTATGCTTTGATGTCTTGTAAGTTGCCACATGGTGAAAGATGACCATGGCTAAAGAGGGGAGGAATGTAATAGTGGTGGACTGTACTGTCACATTTCTACCCATGAAGACACTAATCTCTTTATGTGAATAATGTTGTGCGTTATATACAGTATATATATATTTAGTCATGTGAAATGTATAATAGTATAATATACCGTATATATATTTAGTCATGTAAAATGTATCTATATATATAATTGCCTAAGGGGTATTTCCGTCTGTTTGTCTGTCTGCAACTTACGTAACGGAAATCCTGGGTCGCTGATTGGTCGCGTCTGGCCAGCCACATCCAAACAGCAAGATTGGGGTGGGATTTGCACACCGCTTCACTTTTTATTATTGATGCTGCCTATGCAGCATCAATAGTAAAAACATAGAATGTTAAAAATAATGTAAAAAAAACCCCATTATATTCTCACCTTCCGAAGTCCGCCGCAGCCTTTCCCGCTCCTCGCGCTCCTGTTCCAAGAATGAATTGCGGCACTGACTCGAGTTCATGTGACGGTCTCGTGAGATGATGACATGGTGCTCTCGCGAGACTGCTACATGATCTCAATTCATTGCCCAATGCATTCTTAGGACCGGAGTGTGAGGAGCATCGGTAAACGCCTCGGCTGGATCCGGGGGTCGACGAAAGGTGAGTATATAACTATTTTTTATTTTAATTGTTTTTTAAACAGGGATATGGTGCCCACATTGCTATATACTATGTGGGCTGTGTTATATAATATGTGGGCTGTCTTATATACTGCGTGGGCTGTGTTATATACTGCATGGGCTGTTTTATATACTACATGGGCTGTGTTATATACTGCATGGGCTGTGTTATATACTGCGTGGGCTGTGTTATATACTGCGTGGGCTGTGTTATATACTACATGGGTTGTGTTATATACTACGTGGGCTGTGCTATATACCATGTGGGTTGTGTTATATACTACATGGCCTGTGTTATATACTACGTGAGCTGTGCTATATACTATGTGGCTGTGCAATATACTATGTGGCTATGCTATATACTACGTGGGCTGTGTTATATACTACATGGGGTGTGTTATATACTATGTGGCTGTGTTATATACTATGTGAGCTGTGTTATATACTACGTGGCTGTGCATGCTAGAATACCCAATGCGTTAGAGTCAGGCCACCATCTAGTAATATGTATAATAGTATTATATATACTGCATATATATGTAGTCAGTCATGTGAAATGTATAATAGTATAATATGAATAGTGTATAGTGATGTGGTATGCGATAGAGTAAGGTATAGTATAAGTATTGTTAATGCATACTGAGTAATGTAAAGGAGTTCTGTCCAGCGATAGACAGCACAGTCAGAAATAGTTGTGTTGGGACTAGCCCACAGGCGGAGGGCTTAGTGATAAGAAAAGGACTGTGTTTCCTGGTTAGAGTGAGATAGAAGTTAGAGTATGAAGAAGTAACAAGTGTACAGTGTTGCCAAAGCATGTCCCACAGCATAAAGAGACGTATGGACAGAGATAGTGAGATCCTGAAGAGAATTACTGATGAGACCGAGTGGCCTTCCACCTTAAAGAGATCCTTGGATAGAATGACGAGCCAAAAGAAACTCGAGAGCTTGCTAGGGCTAAAGGAAACAGACCTAAACAGGACAGATAGTTTGGGACTAGTGGGGGTCCCGAGCAGTAGATTCAGTGCATACAAAGTAATACGACACGGAACAGCTGAGCAAGTAGAGAGAAACTCACTGATCAGGACTGCGGCCTAAAAGCTTGGTTGTGGCGAAGTAGGGTGAAACAGTGTGCTTCACCTGCCCTGGAGTAGACTACAGTGGAAGGAAACGATGTATGTGAAAATGCTTTTCATGTGAAGGAAACTGTGTAGCCGCTCTCCCTTGTACACACCTTTATCAAGTTCAGTAAAGTCCCCATGTTTGAACACAAGTCTCCTTCATTAATCATTGGAATTCGTGGTCCTGGCCAGCAAATACCATTGTCTAAAGGTGACGGGCATGGGTGCAAGACCCTCACATTGCCAACACCCTGCCAAAATCTATCTATTCCTTTAAAGTGCCAGGGCGTTATGTAGCAGTAGCTCGGCCTTTGCTACTGCTCGAGGTCACTTTACACGTGCACGATATCTACAGATAGCTCATGCTTGTGCATCTTTTATTAAAAGTAAAAAAGGTTTACAGCAAAAGCTTGGAAGGAATAGTAAAGAGGATGAAAGTATGGCTTTGCAAGTGCTTGTGCCCAAGCACCCAAAGGCACTGTTGGAAAGAGCATTGATAGATATGACCACCCTCCCTGTATACATGGACAGTCATAGTCCCACCAAATATAAATTGGGAAGCAAGCGTCTTATTGCATGGTCCTCCAATATTTAGAGCATACTTGTCAACTTTTTGAGTTTGTCATCCTGGAAGCCTTTAGCCATGTCTCCTTTTGGGCCACTCATTTTCGCACCCTGTTCCTCACCTGCCTGAATGATCAGATGTCTGAGAATCATTGGTTTCCAGGTGCTTTTTAGGTGATTTTCAGCAGGGCCTTGGAGATTTACGGTATTGACTCAACAAAATCTCCAACTGGTTTTGGGTAGATATCTATTTCAACTTGGAGAGTTGACGAGCAGGATTTGTAGTGGTGCTCATTAAACTATGAATCTGGTTGTTGGTGAGGTGGGTCATGGTGATTACATGCTGCATGTGCTTTTGATGCTTTTAGCAATTTGTGTACTTATTGTGATGTTGCATTGGAAGTGAAAATAAGGAAAATGTAGATAAAATAAAATGTTAGAATTATAGTATGGACTTCCACTGCTAATGGTGATGCCCAGACATCATCTTGGCCTGTATGGTGAGGCCTGTGTATTTTCTTTCTCCATTTTATGAGTCTCCAGTAAAAAAAATAAAAACTGAAAAGCCAGTCATCTAGAATAAGCCACAAGCTCCACAGATGTCCCTTACATTGCTCGGTTGTTATCTAGCATCTGGAAAGTCAAGTTGATGGTGCAATGGATTCCCCACAAGAGTGCAACTCAGGGACTCAATTTTCCAGGTAGAATAAGAATTACAACACTATGCGCGCAAAAAAAATTCTTAACACATTAATCATCTCAGGACACATGACTTTGAAAGACGATTAGAATATTACTATCAGCCATTGAAATGTGAGCATAACTTCAAGCAAAGTAGAGGAACCATCAGAACTGGAGTCCTGGAGTCGCAGGTGTTACCTGACCTCTATTCCTCATCATGACTAGATCCAACAAGAAGACAATCAATTACACGGTTGATTTCTTTACATCAAACACATGTTCCACCTTTAAACTCAAGGAGGCAACATGTACATGGAAGACCTACATAAGGGGCCATTTCATTTTCCACCAGCGTGCTCATAAAGTCTGGTCGTGTGGACATATATCACTCTATATACACTGACTTCGTGCAGATGTCCCCCAGATGTTGAACGTGGTAATACTTCTGTTCTGGATTTTACAACTGTAGACCTGGTGATGTGTTGGGATTTCTCCTTGCCTCACCATGAGTTCTTTATACCCGAGGACTCTCCAAAGAGAAGCTTGTAAACAATCAGGATTTAATAGAAAAACAAAAGAAAAAGAGGCTAAGCCTCGGCCAGCTCACCAATAACCACAGGTGCGCGGAACTCGTCCTGACCAGACGTGCAGTGGATACAATATATGGAATGAAGTGGTAGTTCCAGCTCCTTAAAATTCAAAGTCTTTATTTTCCAAGTTATAACTTCATAATCATCAAAGAATCCTTGTACATCATGGATGTATAGGCAGCGTGATAAAGATCTTAGTTGATCGAAACGCGTTGCTTATACCTTTCTTTTTCGCTGCCTGTGCATCCATGATGTACAAGGATTCTTTGATGATTATGAAGTTTTAACTTGGAAAATAAAGACTTTGAATTTTAAGGAGCTGGAACTACCACTTCATTCCAGGATTTTATAGACTGTGAAATTCCAAGTTTCCCCATGATAACAGGCAGGCATCATAAACTATTCTCAAGTTAGGTGCACAACTTAAAGTCTACTTTGCGCTTGTTTTTTACTTGAAGAGGTTGACTACTTTATGCATCTTATTTTCCATTGCCCTGGTAAAAAAAATTTAGAGCATCAGGTATTTTTAATGATTTTCAGCTTTTGAGAACTCCAGGACTAGGCCATTTTTTTGAGCTTCAGGAACATACAAAACTAGGTATTACATCTTTCACAAAAAAAAAAAAATTACTTTACTGTATACTGTATATGGTTTTGTTTTTTTCCTCTCTTTTTTATCTCTTTTTTTTGTTTCTTTTTTTACAAGACTTTGTTTTACTGTTTATTTATATCTCTTTACAGGATTTTTATTTGACATTAACCTCTTAATGACCCGTGCCGTGACTTACATTTCAAACGCAGGTCGCTGCAGGGTGTATGGAGGGGGTTTAAGACTGAGCCCACTTCATACACAACAGATGCTGGCTGTATTACATAGCTGGCATCTACCTGTAAAAGTAGGTGCCCGATTGCTGCTGTTAACCATTTAGATGCCACTGTTAATCATTGTCAATGGCATTTAAATGGCATGATTTGTCTGATCATGGGTAGCTGATGAATTGGCTCCAGCTGGGCTTCATAGTAGAACAGCAATTACACTACATATTAAAATACTGTTGTATTGTAGTATACAGCATAGTATTACCAAGGAAACTAAACGATAAAGTAAAAATTATAAAAAAAAATGTTTAAAAAATATATATAAAAAATAAAACATTTAATTTCAATAACACAGAAAAATATAAAAAAAAAACAGATTTAGCATTATCTTGCCTGAAAACCACTGATTAATCAAAATATAAAATTATTTAAACGATACGCTAAACTTTGGAAAGAAGAAAAATCAAAATGTCAAAATGACACTTTTTCGAACATTCCACTTCCCTAGAATTTACAATAAAAAGTGATCAACAAGTCAGATGTTGACGAAATTGCTATAGAAAAAAACTACAGCTCAGCATGCAAAAAAATAACCCCCCACTCAGCTCAATAAACAGAAAAATTAAAAGAAGTTATGGGACTCAGAAAATGGAGATACAATTTCTTGCAAGGTTCAGATTTTTTAAAACTATTAAAATATACATAAAAAACCTTATAAGTTTGGTATCATCTTAATTATAGTGACCTGGAGAATTGTGCTGCCAGATTATTATTACCGCAAAATGAACTCCTTAAAATAAAAAAAAATAAAAAAATAAATAGTGGGATTGCATTTTTTTTTACCATTTCACCCAAATGTTTCAATACATTATATGGTAAAATTAATGGCATCATTCAAAACTACAAATCGCTTTGCAAAAAAAAGAAGCCTTGTTAAATCTACTTTGACAGAAAGTTAAAAAAAAATTATGGAGGAAAAACGAAAGCACAAAAAGGAAAAATGTCTGGGTCCTTTAATGGTTAAAGAGTTTGTCCAAAAAAAAAATCATGCAAATGGCAGGAATGGTTTTAAACCATTAAAGCATGCCCACCCCCGCTAACCCCATCATGGATCCAACACCTGAAACTCCAACAGTCTACCCCAGAACAGGAAATAATGGTGTCCAATTCTTTGGTCACCTAACCGCAGAAGACTGTGATTGGCTGCAGTCATCAGATGACTGGGATGGGACATCATACATTTTTTTTCTTAAAAATATAGTTCCATTCTAAAAATTTGTTCAAGCGCCTCCTTTGAAGAAACACTTGTATACAGCAACACCCTTCTAAAACTGACCGCCCCGGAGACATTTCTCTGGTTTTCAGATGTCTATGTAAATATGCCAACCCTGGTTCTCAGGTTTGAGAGTGGTACACAAAGGGTTAACTGATAAGCTACAGATCCTGATATACTTCCAACATCTGTAACCAGGAGAGATGAATGAATCGAGTTACGGTACCATGATCCAGTGGCCACATCCATGTTCCATTGCCACTGGATGGAAGTCCTTCAAACCATCTCCTATCTGCTAAAGCAATTCATGGAGACCTGGATGGGCCAAGCACAATGTGATCATCTCCTTGGATCCTTGAAGATTTCTACAGAAATCTCCGCTCACCGGAGATGATTTTTCCTCCCCAATCCCGGTAATAGACTAGCATTTGACCCATATGAGCAAGTATCAGGTTAGAAGATGTTCCTCGTACCCAGTATTGAGCGCTAGATGGGCAAGTGAACAACATAAAGCCTCCTTGAAGATCTAACTTCAACCACCTACCCTATTTCCCATTTTGGATTTGTATGTAGTGATCATAGTATAACAAGAGAGTTTTGATTTAAAGGTTTTGCCTCCAGACAGAGATAAGCTGATTTGGCCATTGTGTGGCTAGTGATTGCTTTTTCTCGTGACAGCAGCTAATGGCCCAAAAGATTATTGATCCGACACCTGGTGAAGTATGATTTTTAAACTTATGGCACCATAACATTTATTTTTCCTAAACGTTTTCACTGACGCATTTCAAGTCTCCAACTCTTTCTCATATAAATGAAAAACTGTCAATAATTCTTATAAAACCCATGAGCAAGGTTTCCATTTATGAAGACATCATGACCCAAGTAATGTTAAACTCCATCATTCAACCTTCCTAACAAATACAGGTATACATTCATTTTCCTTAATTAGGACTTGTCCGATACCCCGGGCCCCTCATTAACGCAACTGAAACATCGCTCTATGTGCTTTTATTGGAGAGGAGATATGCAGAAATGTTCTGACCAGACTTGATTAAGATCCCTGGGGAAGTACCGAAAACACAGCAAGAACCTAAACCAATGATACTGGATGTAGGCCCAAAAACAACTTTTTTTTTCGCACATTTTATTATTAAGTTGCAGTAAATAAATTATTCCTTTGGGAATATCATGTGCGGAATGCTAATTGCACAATACATTATATTAGCATGTCACCAGTGGATTAACCTCACGCTCATTGCCTTTACCCCACATGCCCTCTATATGTCTCAATCACAGGAAGCCATAAAGAAACATTATGGAGTTTTTTCATTCACACACCAATAAAATGGTAGCACAGATAAGGCTGGAATTAGGTGCCATGTAGTGCACCACACTGGATAACAACCTGGGACGCCAATGCCATCAGCTCAGATGGGCAATACTTTATAACTATGCCACACCACCACAACACACGCATGCCCAATTTTTGTGTAACAGCAATGAAAACAGTTGAAACAGTCCTGAAGGTCTATCCTTTTTCTAGGAGCCCCCCAAAGGTTTAGAAAGGTGTTGGAGTGCTCACCTGTAGAAATGGGCGGACACCTGGATGGTACGGTCCTTTTCTGGGTGGCTGTGGGCTGCTACTTTTAGGCTGGGGGAGCCAATATTTATGGCCCCTTACCAGCCTGAGAGTACCTGCCCCCAGCTGTCTGCTTTAGCTTGGCTGGTTGTCAAAAAATTGGGGGGGCCCAAGCTGTTTTTTTTTCATTATTTATTTCAATAATTTAAAAATACCGTATGGGGACCCCTGTATTCTTGATAACCAGGGAACCAACAATTTTTTTTTAATTATATATTTACAGCTCCGGCTCTCACTGTTATTAGCAGCAGCAGGCATCGGCTGATGGGAGTAGTAGTCGCATCAGCTGACACCAGTGACCGGAGGTAAACTTTATACCTCTGATCATAGATGTGCGTTCACGCTGTCTTTTGACAGCATGGGAACCGCAGCTGTCTGACTGGTGGTGATGATTTTTTGCCGCCAATCTGAAGCGTTGTTTGTTGCGCTGTCATGCACATGACAGCACGACAAACACCCGGTGTTTGAGGGGCCAAACCCAAACAATAACACAGAGTACCTGGTGAAGATTGTGTTCAGTATTCGTGCTCTAACAGTAGGTGTTCGGTACAGACCCTGAACTTTACAGTTCGGGTTCGCCCATTTCTACTTACCTGATCTAATAGCATCTGAAAGGTTCAGCAGTAGGGGTGTTTATACCATAGTGACAGCCCATGGCCTACTTGACACCATTTCTTTTGAAGGACTACCCTCCTCAGAGGAATAGCATAGTTTGCAAACAGAGTGGGTGGAATGGAGATTGGGTCCAATGGTTTTGGAAAAGGCACAGAAGGGGGAACAAACACCAAGCCTCCTGTCGTAGGTTGCAAAACATATTAGCAACATTATAAGGGACAATCTTAAAATTCCTTATAGGACCCCCACTCTTCTATGTGGGCTGGAGGTTTTGCAAGATTTTTAACTTCAGCTTGTGAGAAGTTGAGGGGGATATGAGAGTGAAGTAAGCCAATGTTCAATAGCATGATAATGTGTAATCTAACTATCAATTTCCAATGTTAATTCAACTGTTGTAGCACTAAGTGAACCTTTAAATGAATGAGACTTTTGGGGTATTCCTGGACAGATCATCCAAAGATGAACAATTTTTCATAAATGAAGATTCCAATGTTGGGAGGTCTACTTATCAATAGACCCCATCACAAATATACCCCTTTCTCTTTGTGCTCTGCCTGTATGTCCATAATAGTAAACTTCTTTGCTACAAGTGCCATCTATCTCCTTACGAACCATAAAGCTCTTGTCCCAACTTGAGAATGGGTCTCTGAAATGCACCGTTTGGCACGGAGTGGTGACCACACGAGTCTGGTACTCAGCTATCTCCGGCAGCTCCATTGACATTGAATGGAGCAATGGGGTGTATGCGCAACCCCTGCTCCATTCTTTTGGAACATTTCAGAGCCTTATTTTGGGGATTAGTAAGAATCCCAGGAGATGGGCCCCCAGTGATCAGCAAGTTATCTATTATCCGGTGGAAAAGTAATACATTCCCATGATGACACAGGCCCGTTAAATTCTTTTGTGCTCCTACATATTTGCTTACGCCAATGTCAGTCTTCCTTGTAATTCTGGCATTCTAGTTATAAAAAAAATCGGCTTACTCTCCAGATGTATATGTCCATATATCCTTTCTTAGACTCTTTTTGTTACTTTGTCAGAATCTCGGGTATAACTTCTCCAAAGCCATCTGGCGCCAACCGCTTATCGGCTTACGTTATTACTGCCTTATTGGAATTTGCCAATACAGGTGCTAATGCATATTTTTAACGTCCCCCCCGATACTCTCCTGAAGAAAAAGAAATACATTGCAATAAATCATAGGATCTGGAGCCTGACAAGCCCCCTGAACTGAGCTCACATATAAAACTGAATGTATAAGGCAACATATTGAATCCCTTAACACCAGCGCACCGGTTGTCGGTCAGGACAGATGGGTTGACATTGGGCCGTGCATGCGCTCCCTAAATCAAAGTCATCGCGAGCCGAATATTTTTACTGCTGTAAATGAGACCTGAAGGATTTGCAAGTGACATGTCGGCTAATAAAACACAAGACAAAGAAACGTTTTCCTGATTACCCAGTTTCCTTTAGAACATATTTGATCCTTCTCTAGAACCGGAAGAACAGAGAGAAGAGATTAGGGACGGGGATGGTCATAACAAGCAGATTTATGCTTGATTTTCGAAAGAAAGACTTTTATCAAGCTTCCCAGGACTGAAGGCCGTTTTGATATTTCTTGGGATTTTACCTTTAAAGAATATCTGTCCTCTTACACAAAACCTGTAGAAAAACATGGTCTTACTTCCTCATAGCATCAAAGCTTTTGTTGACCATACCAGTGTAATATGTCCAGGAACTGTCCTGATTCTCGTGTTCTGTAACTTGCCATCCTCTTTTTTGAGTGTGAATTTCCTCTTCGTCAGCATTCCATCAGCACAATAGGTGCTGGAGCTTCACAACATCCCAACATGTATTGTGCCTGCCTTTGTCCAGTGGTTTGCTCTCAACTGAAAGCTGGTCTATCTGCTGTGTCTGTATGCAGTTTGATAGACAGGAGAGGAGCAGAGAGTCAATGCTTCTCCTCTACTTCCTGTAGAGAGACAAAGACCACCCGCCACTTCCTTTGTAAGACAAAGATCCACCCCTACTTCCTATAACTGGTCTCTGTATCTTTGCTGCTAAGGATGGATTATACTTGACAACAGGCGGTGGACAGCAAACTACAAAAAAGGAGAGATACCTAGTGGCCGGCACTTTGGAGTATTTTTTCGGGAGTAGGACAACATAATTTATAAATTAAGTAATTTGCAGATTGTCTATGTATCATATTACCGTATTTTTCCGACCATAAGACGCACTTTTTTTCCTCCAAATTTGGGAGGAAAGTGTGGGTGCGTCTTATGGTACGGATGTAGCATGTGGGGAGGGGGGCAGCAGTGAGTGGGATCGCACTGTTATCCCACTTCAGGATGTCCCCGCTGCCCAGAATCAGCGCTGGAGAAACCATGTGCTCCCGATGATTAAGTGCAGTGAATATTCATTAGCGGCTCCCCGCCCACCTATCAGCTGAGCAGTGAGCCGGGAGCAGCAAATGCTTAAGCAGGGACACACATGGCTTCTCCAGCGCTGATTCCTGCAGCAGCTGGGCAGGTCTGTGTGTCCGGGGGAGAGGAGGCAGCAGCAGGGGCCAAGGGAGAGAGGAGATGGCTGCATACCTCCCTGCCATGCCTGGGCTGGACGCTGAGTTCTGTGCAGGAGGACCTGTGATGATGTCAGGAGTGGGCGGGCTGGAGCATCACATGGCAGCTCAGAGCCCTGCCTCTTCCTGACATCATCACAGGTCCTTCAGGCTCTCCAGTCTCCACTAGAATCTGCAGCTTCCTCATAACCTGTGCTGTGGAAAGGAAAGCAGTCATGGGATGCTCCAGCTTTAACCTCACCACAGTGTGGCTGGCTGCCACATTTAAGAGGTTATTTTTTACAAAACACACTAAAGCACTCTGCCACTCCTTTGGTGAACTATAACTCCCAGCATGTCATAGGATCTGCAGGACATGCTGGGAGTTATAGTTCTCCCATGGGATTTTAAAGCAGCACTCCAGTGTTATTTTGCAGTGCTGGAGTGGTGCTTTAAATATAAGCCCTGTGCCCCCATTCTTATACTCCAGCATATATACCCTCCAGCATCTTCATATAGTGCTTTACAGACACCGCACTGGTCCCACAGCTTCCAACATAATAACATACTATTATATATAATAACACCACATATAATAGTATGTCATTTATGTTATTAAATATTTTACCACATTTTTTAGCTTCAAATATTTTTTTTCCCTATTTTCCACCTCTAAAACCTGGGTGCGCCTTATAGTCCGGTGCGTCTTATAGTCCGAAAAATACGGTATCTATCAAATTAGATCATTTATTAAGTTGTGTGAAACTACAGGGAATGGTGAAAGTATGGATCTTAGTTACAAGTGTTTCAATATAACTGATATGAAAACTTCAATCAATCTATAATACACTGTAAATTATAGGATCAATTCACTTCACCCAGTCCTCCAATGTACCAGTATGCAAATAATAGGGCACTCCAGTTTCTCTGGTTAAGGGGTATCTTGAAGTTATTAAATTGACTAAGTCAGTTACCATGAAAATAAGCAAGTTTGCAATTGTCTTGCTTTTTCAATCTGCTGTTATTCTCATGCAATGAAAGCTTTTATCTATCATAGTGTTCCATGGAGCTCAGGTACAAGTACCTGTCTAGACCCTGTGTACTGTAGTCACACTCAAGGAAAGGGGTTAACTCCTAAAATACCAATCAGCTCTCTCCAGCCCAGTGTTTTTAATACAGCTTTTGTCAGTTCACCTCACTCCCCTCCCTCTCAGCTCCTGACAAGCTGCTGTTATAAATCTTGCAAAATCACCAGCCCACAGCAATGACTTTTCCCAGAGCAGTTCTCCTAATTATGGCTCTCACTGTCCAGAGCTGTGTGCTTCTTCATATGCTCTGTTATCTGTATGTGTAAGTACAGAGATAACAGTGTAGACTCAGAACAAACCAATGACAGCTGAATGTGAACTTGTGCTGAGCTTTATATTTGTAAGGGTACAGTCACACGACCTTATAAATTGGTCCAAGGTCGGACCACAAAGCATGGAGCGACTGGTGGGTCTCCTGCGTGACAGCTTCACACAGTCTGTGTACTGCGGTCCGATCTCGGTCTGATTTATATGGCCATCTGTCTGTGTCCTTATAATACAGGTCTGTTGCTCTTCAGAACTGTCTCTTAAAGAGGAGTTCCGGCCCCTCCAGGAAGGGAGAGAAACTGGAAAGCTGTGTGCTGCTCAAGAGACAACTTGAGAATACCCCATCAATGCATGCACTATTGATGGCACTGTTAAAGGGAACCTGTCACCCCGAAAATCGCAGGTGAGGTAAGCCCACCGGCATCAGGGGCTTATCTACAGCATTCTGTAATGCTGTAGATAAGCCCCCGATGTTACCTGAAAGAGGAGAAAAAGACGTTAGATTATACTCACCCAGGGGCGGTCCCGCTGCTGGTCAGGTCGGATGGGCGTCTCTGGTTCGCTGCGGCGCCTCCCATCTTCTTTCCATGACGTCCTCTTCTGATCTTCAGCCACGGCTCCGGCGCAGGCGTACTTTGTCTGCCCTGTTGAGGGCAGAGCAAAGTACTGCAGTGCGCAGGCGCCGGGCCTCTCTGACCTTTCCGACGCCTGCGCACTGCAGTACTTTGTTGTGCCCTCAACAGGGCAGACAAAGTACGCCTGCGGCGGAGCCGTGGCTGAAGATCAGAAGAGGACGTCATGGAAAGAAGATGGGAGGCGCCGCAGCGGACCAGAGACGCCCATCCGACCTGACCAGCAGCGGGACCGTCCCTGGGTGAGTATAATCTAACGTCTTTTTCTCCTCTTTCAGGTAACATTGGGGGCTTATCTACAGCATTAAAGAATGCTGTAGATAAGCCCCTGATGCCGGTGGGCTTACCTCACCCGCGATTTTCGGGGTGACAGGTTCCCTTTAAATGTTAATGAGTTCTTTTAAAAATGTTAAGAATGGGGACAAAATATTCTTTAACTACGTCAATAATAAGAAACTAAAAAAATTATAGTGTTGACCCCCTTAAAAATAGTCTGGGTGAAATGGTGGATGAGGATGAGGAAAAAGCCAATATGCTAACTGACTTTTATTCATCAGTATTTACACAAGAAAATTCCATGGCAGACAATATGATCAGTGATAACAAAAATTCCACATTAAATGTCACCTGCTTAATCCAGCAGGAAGTACGTCGGCGTCTAAAAATCACTAAAATTAACAAATCTCCGGGCCCGGATGGGATACACCCCGGGTACTGCAGGAATTAAGTATAGTCATTGATAGACCATTATTTGTAATTTTTAAAGACTCTATAATAACAGGGTATGTACCACATGACTGGTGTATAGCAAATGTGGTGCCAATATTCAAAAAGGGGACAAAAACTGAACTCGGAAATTATAGGCCAGCAAGCTTAACCTCTACTGTGGGTAAAATCCTGGAGGGCATTCTAATGGACGCTATACTGGAGTATCTGAAGAGGAATAACCTCATGACCCAGTATCAGCACGGGTTTACTAGGGACCGTTCATGTCAGACTAATCTGATCAGCTTCTATGAAGAGGTAAGTTCCAGACTGGACCAAGGGAACCCAGTGGACGTAGTGTATATGGACTTTTCAAAAGCTTTTGATACGGTGCCACACAAAAGGTTGATACATAAAATGAGAATAATGGGGATAGGGGAAAATATGTGTAAGGCTGGTTTCACATTTGCGTTTTTTGCCACTGAGTTTTAACGCATATAAACGCATGCGTTTTTTCCCTATATTTAACATTAAAAACGCATGCGGTTTTTTGTATTGTTTTGCCGCGTTTGACGACGCATGTATCGTTTCTATGCTTGCGTTTTGTTGCGGAAATGCAACATGTAGTAATTTCTAGAGGCTTTTTTTGCTGAAAAAAAACGCATGCTTTTTTTGCGGCAAAAAAAGTATTGCTGTCTATGTAAACGCATGCGTTTTTAAGCACATGCGTTTGGTTGCGTTTTTAAACGCATGCATTTCAATAGAGAAAAACAAGTCTACACACTGATAAGCCACCCCCCACCATCAAGGTGATAAAGGGATCCAAACCCTAACCCTAACCCTAACCCTAAACCTAGGGATCCAAACCCTAACCCTAGCCCTAACCCTACCCCTAACCCTAACCCTAGGGATCCAAACCCTAACCCTAGCCCTAACCCTACCCCTAACCCTAACCCTTACCCTAGGGATCCAAACCCTAACCATAACCCTAAGGTAAGGGTCTAAGGTAAGATTAATTTGTGTGTTTCCAGTCTTACCTCTGTCATCTCAAATAGTTTTCTATCTATTTTCCCTAACCTTCCAAAAATATATCCAGTGTAAAACAGTAGACAGGGAGAGGAGATGGAGCTGCAGCTTGTGTCTGTGAGACACCATGCTGTGAGAGGGGAGAAAGAGCAGCAGTTGATGAGATATCCGATTGGATTAGAATGCTAAGTAGTAGGATCAACCCAGGAGGAGCCCACTCACAGAGTGAATATAGAAACAAGGGCTAGACACACAATTTCTGGCTATGCTGTGTCTAATATCTATACCGGCTTACGATGTGTAAGGAGTACATAGAATCATAGAATGATAGAATGTTAGAGTTTGAAGAGACCTCCAGGGTCATCGTGTCCAACCCCCTGCTCAATGCAGGATTCACCAAACTCATGTATTTAGATAAAAACTGGAATGACAAAGCGCCCAATAGGGTCTTATCCGGATTAAAAAAAGGAAGGAGTAAATTGGGATTTGTCCTGATGAAGAGGTATGATCACCTCGAAACGCGTTGACAAATAATACCGTATTCATACCGCATCTGTTTCCCTATCGTATATTGGATCCTCAACAGCGCGGGTTTTATATACACTTTCATCTCCAAGTTTGCTTACTAAATCATCTGAGACAGATGTCTGTCCAGCCTCTGTTTGAAGACTTCCATGGTTGGCAACTTTTCTGCGAACATTTAAAGAAAACCAGTCGCCAGGTCAAAAGTGGCCATTTTTCCACTTATTTTATTCCCAAGTCTTCCTTGACTAATCTGGTTACAATCTTTATAAATCTACCATCCGGTTGCAGAGATACGGACCTTTTTGTTCAATACCATTTTCATGTTCTTTACCAAGAAGGTGGTGCTCACAGTGTAATTATGCATAACAGCGCAAAGACACGCCCCAGAGGATCATATAAGCCACACCCCCTTAGAAAAAAAGCATAAAAATTAGCACTAAATAAAAAAGGTCCATATCTCTAGAACCGTATGGCAGATCTATAAAAAATAATTTAAAAATAACACAAATTACTTCAGGAGCAATGGGAATACAAGAGCAAAAAATGATAACTTTTGCCCAAGTGGCATACTTAAGTTTACGTCCTTTTTAAGTCCTACCCCTAATCTCACTCTATTTCCTCCTTCCCGTCCCACAATGCCCCTGAACCCTTTCAGCCCAGGAGTCCTGGGAAATCCGGGACCATTGGCAACGATGAAAAAAGACTTTACTGTATACATTTTTTTTATTCTGAGTTTTCACTGCAGCATAGGAATATGCCTGTGTAGGAATAGGGTATATAAATTCTACTGTTTTTTTCCTGGGGCAGAATTCTAATGTGCTTTTGTCGCCCCCTGCTGAGCAGTCGTAGTGACCACTATGACAATACTGCCCCCTGTGGACAAGAATATGGATCAGAATAACTGAAAGGATCGTCTGTGACGCCAACTTGTATTACGTTTTTTTGCGCAAATATGGAAACCGTGTAAATAGTTTGAGTTCATTTCTGATTATTCTAAATATTTGACGTTCAGCAGAACATTTCCCGAAGAATATTCCAAATGAACTTTTTGCAGCTTATTTCAGATGTCCCCTTCTTCAGTGTATCCTTTAATTATATTTTTCTGCTGGTATGAAATAATTTTAGATAATTACAGCCCTTTTTTTTGTAGGTTTTGGAGCTGACTAATGTAACATCAGCCAACGTTGGCGGCCTGCTTTCTGAAAAACCAAGATCACTGACGCGGGGTCAAAGTAAAAGCATTTAGAGGAACACTCTCCTATGGTAAAATATAGTGTGTCCCATATAAAGCTGTGACTGGGGATCTAACATGTACAATGTCTAGCACTGGTGTCTCCTCGCGTACGTGGGTCTGACTTCTACTGGCAGGAAACAAGAAACTCTTATGTTCTCTGCTCCGTGGACACATGCTGAACCGTGGCTCAGCGGTGTCACCCGCAAGTCAATTAACTCTTGTGTCTTCAGAAAATTACCTAACTAAAATCTTGCAACATTCATTCCGGCCACTGAGCCTAATACTTTCCTACTCTTTTAGGAGAGCAACGTAGACAATAGCAGCAATAGTATGAGCTCCCACATAGCCTGATTATGGAAAAAGTCATTGTGAAGGAAGAGGGAGAAGGTGAGCTGTGACATCACCTATTGTGAATGGTGGATCCTGTGTTATCTACTGTATATAGAGGTGTTATCAGTCATTGTACAGGAGGAGGAGGTGAGCTGTGACATCACCTATTGTAAATGGTGGATCCTGTGTTATCTACTGTATATAGAGGTGTTATCAGTCATTGTACAGGAGGAGGTGAGCTGTGATATCACCTATTGTGAATGGTGGACCCTGTGTTATCTACTGTATATAGAGGTGTTATCAGTCTTTATACAGGAGGAGGTGAGCTGTGACATCACCTATTGTGAATGGTGGATCCTGTGTTATCTACTGTATATAGAGGTGTTATCAGTCATTGTACAGGAGGAGGAGGTGAGCTGTGACATCACCTATTGTGAATGGTGGATCCTGTGTTATCTACTGTTTATAGTGGTGCTATCAGTCATTGTACAGGAGGAGGAGGTGAGCTGTGATATCACCTATTGTGAATGGTGGATCCTGTATTATCTACTGTATATAGAGGTGTTATCAGTCATTGTACAGGAGGAGGAGGTGAGCTGTGACATCACCTATTGTGAATGGTGGATCCTGTGTTATCTACTGTTTATAGTGGTGCTATCAGTCATTGTACAGGAGGAGGAGGTGAGCTGTGATATCACCTATTGTGAATGGTGGATCCTGTATTATCTACTGTATATAGAGGTGCTTTCAGTCATTGTACAGGAGGAGGTGAGCTGTGACATCACCTATTGTGAATTTTGGAATCTGAGGCGTATATAGTATATAATCCTGTCTGTGGTGAGACTTATGAAAAGTCCTATATGAAGAGCAAGAAGTGATTGAGACATTTGGTTATTTTTTGTGTACACATTACCTTAAAGGACAAAGTACATGGTAACTCAGACCTCATGGTGTCTACTCAGGAGAATCTTGCCTGGTTGTTATCAGTCCTGGGGCCTTTCTCCCATATTATTAATTGATTCTGCAATCACCAGTACAGAATAGATTTAGATCTGTCGCACTTTTGTGGCAACGTTCACATTGCACGACGGCAACGATGGCACCACATGGCGGCGGCGCGCGCTGCAGAGACATAAGGATTGCATGCAGTTTTTCGTGCACACATCTCTTGCCATTCATCTATGGGGCCGTATTTTTAGTAATAACCTTCGGGGCGGCTTCTAGATCAGGGTTATCATTAACATAGTGGAATTCTTTATAGAAGCGACAGGTAAAGGGACAAATTAGGCGGCCGTCCTTCCCCTACTGATTGCCGAGATAATTGCAGTGCTCAGAATGCACATGGCTCCATTTTCAGTAACCCCTTTCAACTGTCAGGGTTGCGTGACTACACATGATGTTGTGCAACTTTCTCACAATGAAAGGAAAAATTACCATGCTCAGCTTTTTTTTTTTTTCCTGTAAAATCCATACAATTCGGCTTTTTCCTTCATGATTACTGTGTGCCTACTTAGTCTGGGTGCAATTACTGAGACCACAAACGTGGATGAGGCTATACTAAAATACAGGCTACTGCATATATAAAAAAACACATAAATACCAGGTTGGGCATTGACCTTGACTGATTTGACACTTATGTGACCACACAGAAGCCTATAGAGAGCAGCGGCTCAGGCTCTGATATGTGTATGGAAGTCTCTTTGAGGTCATTTCGTTCTCTTAATGGAATTTTTTGGAGAACGTTCAAGGTTCGAGCATTGATTGTAAAAATATAAACAAGAATTTCTCAAAAAGAGACTTAGTAAAGTACATATTTTGTGTTGTGGGCCACCAGGGTAGAGTAAGGATTCTATGGCGCACGCTTCTTAATTGCTATGTATTCCTGTACTCATGCGCCAAGTATACAAACATGGAGATAACTTGATTTTGTAGAAGTAAAAGCACGGTAAAAATAAAAATATCTACCATGGGATAAGGAGAAAAAAATGTAAACTTTTTTTTAGGAAAGTTGAAGCATCTTTTTGTGATATCTAAAAGGCCTAAAGTTAAAGATGACACCTTTCCTTTGTATTTTAGGCAACAATATATATATATATATATATATATATATATATATATATATATATTCATCTTTTACATTTTAAAAATTACAATGCAAAATTTTGGGCACCCTGCATGGTTAGTACCTAGAAGCACCCCTTTTGCAATATCACAGTTGTAAATGCTTTTTGTAGCCAGGCAAGAGTCTTTCGATTCTTCTTTGAGAGATTTTCATCCATTCTTCCTTGGAGAATTCTTCCAGTTCTGTGAGATACCTGGGTCGTCTTGCAAGCAATCCTGTTTTGAGGTCTAGACACAGATTTTCAATGATGTTCAGATCAGGGGACTGTGAGGGCCATTGTTAAACCTTCAGCTTGTGCCGGTTGAGGTCGTCTATTGTAGATTTTGACCTGTGTTTAAGATCATTATCCATTTGTAGAAGCCATCCTCTTTTCAAATTCATTTGTTGACTTTTCATTGAATCCATTCTTCTTCCCTTCTTACCTGTGAAATGTTCCCCGTGTCATTGGCTGTAACACAATCCCAAAGCATGATTAATCTACTCCCATGCCTAATGATTGGTGAGATATTCTTTTCCTGAAATTTTCTGCCCTTTTTTCTCCTCACATACCTTTGATTATTGTGGCCAAAGAGTTCTGTTTTAATCTCTTCCGTCCACAGGACTTGTTTTCAAAATGCATCAGGCTTGTTTAGTTGTTCTTCTGCATACTTCTGAGGATGCAGGAGAGGTTTTCTTCTGATTACTTTTCTATGAAAGCCATATTTGTGCAGGTGTCTCTGAACAGTAGAACAATGTACCACAATTCCAGAGTCTGCTAAATCTTTCAGAATGTCTTTTGCAGTCAAGTGGGGGTTTCTAATTTGCCTCTCTAGCAATCCTACAAGCAGCTCTCACTGAAATTTAGCATGGTCTTCCAGTTCCTATATTGACCTCCAATGTTCCTCTTAGCTGCCATTTCTTAATTACATTTCTAACTGATGAAAAGGCAACTTGAAAACGCTTTGCTATCTTCTAATAGCTTTCTCTTGCTTTATGGGCCTTCACCATTTCCATTTTCAGAGGACTATGCAGCTGTTCAGAAAACCCCATGGCTGTTGTTTCTTAGAACAAGGTTATAGGAGATCATTTCATCTTCAACTTGCTTAACTGTTCACAATAACAGTAATTTTGATTTGGGATGCCCGAACTTTTACATGCCGCTGTAGTACTAGGGTTGAGCGACTTTTACTTTTATAGAATCGGGTCGGGTTTCACGAAACCCGACTTTCTCAAAAGTCGGGTCGAGTGAAATCGGCCGATCCTATAGAAAAGTCGGGGTTGGGGTCGGCCGAAACACGAAACCCAATGCAGTGCATTGGGTTTCTAATGGTTTCCAGGGTCTGAAGGAGAGGAAACTCTCCTTCAGGCCCTGGGATCCATATTTAAGTGTAAAATAAAGAATTAAAATAAAAAATATTGCTATACTCACCCTCTGACGCGCCCTGGTACTAACCGGCAGCCTTCCTTCCTTAGAATCAGCGCGTGAAAGACCTTAGATGACGTCACGGCTTGTGATAGGTCGCGCGACCGCCCATGTGACCGCTCACGCGACCAATCACAAACCGCGACGTCACCGAAGGTCCTTCAAGCGCTGATTCTTAGGAAGGAATGCTGCCGGAAAGAAGCAGGGTGCGTCCGAGGGTGAGTATATTCCTATATTAGCAGGGCGCGTCCGAGGGTGGGTATATACCTAATAGGAATATACTCACCCTCGGACGCGCCCTGCTTCTTTCCGGCAGCCTTCCTTCCTAAGAATCAGCGCTTGAAGGACCTTCGGTGACGTCGCGGCTTGTGATTGGTCGCGTGAGCGGTCACATGGGCGGTCGCGCGACCAATCACAAGCCGCGACGTCATCTAAGGTCTTTCACGCGCTGATTCTAAGGAAGGAAGGCTGCCGGTTAGTACCAGGGCGGGTCAGAGGGTGAGTATAGCAATATTTTTTATTTTAATTCTTTATTTTACACTTAAATATGGATTCCGATACCGATTTCCGATATTGCAAACATATCGGAACTCGGTATCGGAATTCCGATACCAGATTCAGGAGATCGCCGACCTCATGGCCGACCCCACACAGGGGTCGGGTTTCATGAAACCCGACTTTGCCAAAAGTCGGCGACTTCTGAAAATGGCCGACCCGTTTCGCTCAACCCTATGTAGTACTACTTCTCAGTCTCTCCCTGTAAATGATTTCGGTACAAATAGTACTACCTCTTGGTCTTTCATTGTAAATGCGCGATTAGTTTATATTAGCCTCTCTCTCTCTGTAAATTATATTGGTACAGATAGTACTGCTTCCCCATCTCTATCTGTAAATAATGCAAGTACTGATAGTACTGACTGGAAGTCTCTTAATGTAAATTAGTCAGGAACAGATAATTCTGTCTTTGTTAGGGATGAGCGAACGTGCTCGGTGATACTCATCCATACAGTATTACTTGCTTTTTGTCACATTTTGGTGATATATAACAGTAGAAAAAAGCATTTTTTAAATTTTCCTTGTTTCTTCATATTTCTTACCAATATAGTTTTCAGTGTTTGAGGGTACATTTTTTATGATATACTGTATAACACTAAAAAAAAAGTTAAACATTTTTGCTGGGTTACATTTCTCAGCCATACAGTATTATTTTTGGGTACATTCAGTTGGTATATAACCCTAAGAAAACTTCAAAATTTTACTGTTATTATATTGATCACCCATGGACTATTCCGTGGTCTAAAGCACATTTCCTTTGTATATAACCCTCAAAAAACTTCTTCAAAATGTATTGGCATTATATTGCTCATCCATAGGGTATTACATCTTGTTGGGTAAATTCAATTGCTAATAAGCGTCAAAAAATTGTTAACATTTTTATCGGAATTAGATTGCTCATCCATAGACTATTCCGTGGTCTGGAGTACATTTTGTTGGTATGTAAACCTCCCAAAACTTGTTTACAAAATGTATCGATATTATATTGCTCATCCATAGACTTTTACATATTCTTGGGTATAGTTTCATGATATATAACCCTCAAAAAACTTGTTCAAAATGTATCAGCATCCTATTGCTCACCCATAATGTATTACATCTTCTTGGGTACGTTTCGTTGCTCCAAAAGCCTTAATAACTGCGTTCAAAATGTATCAGTATTATATTGCTCACTCATAGGGTGTTACATCTTCTTCTCTGTGCATTTTTGCCCAGCGTATTTCACCATTCACTGCACTCAAATCAATCAAAAAGGCAAGCAAAAACGCAACAAAAACGCGTGTTTTTGCAGCTGTGTTTTCCTGTCAAGAAATGCAGAAATTTTACTCAACATGTGCACATTCCCTATTCCATGGTCTGGAGTACATTTCCTTGATATATAACCCTCAAAAGTGCATAACCTTTATTAGTCTAGGAGTACAAGTACAGGACAATTTGAGCAGAATGTGTATGAGGCCCTCCTTTATGTTTAATACAGGGTGTATCTGAGTCCCTTACTTTTGGCAGTTCTTACTTCCTTCAAAAATTACACTGAAATGTCCTATTTTTTTTATAAAAAACTATTTTGGTTTACTTAAATTATATATTTTTTTAAATCCTTTTAACCCTCTAGAGCATTAGAACTCTACTGCCACCTATAAGGCTATGTGCACACGTTGCGGAATGGGGTGTAGAATTTTCTGGCAGAAACCGCAGGTGCAGATTTGCCACGGATTTTCTGCAGATTTTGTGCCTTTTTTATGCGGAATTGATGCGGATTTTCTGTGGATTTTCTGCGGTTTTTACCACTGTGGATTTCCATAATGGAAGGGTGCAGAAACTGTTATGAACTGGTGATTCAGAACCACAATGGACCTAGTGGTTAAGAGCACACAAGTGACCTGATAGTTACTAATAACATAGGACGAGCTCTGAGACGTGGGAACTCTGCTGACCGCAATCCCTAATCCTATCATACCACACTAGAGGTAGCCGTGGAGCGCTCCTGACCAGACCTAGGCGCCTCGGGCACAGCCTGAGAAACTAGCTAGCCCTGAAGATAGAAAAATAAGCCTACCTTGCCTCAGAGAAATTCCCCAAAGGAAAAGGCAGCCCCCCACATATAATGACTGTGAGTAAAGATGAAAATACAAACACAGAGATGAAATAGATTTTAGCAAAGTGAGGCCCGACTTACTGAATAGACCGAGGATAGGAAAGATAGCTTTGCGGTCAGCACAAAAACCTACAAACAACCACGCAGAGGGTGCAAAAAGACCCTCCGCACCGACTAACGGTACGGAGGTGGTCCCTCTGCGTCTCAGAGCTTCCAGCAAGCAAGAAAAACCAATATAGCAAGCTGGACAGAAAAAATAGCAAACGAAAGTAACACCAGCAAAACTTAGCTTATGCAGGGCAGACAGGCCACAAGAACGATCCAGGAGAGAGCAAGACCAATACTGGAACATTGACTGGAGGCAAGGAACAAAGACCTAGGTGGAGTTAAATAGAGCAGCACCTAACGACTTAACCTCGTCACCTGAGGAAGGAAACTCAGAAGCCGCAGCCCCACTCACATCCACCAGAGGAAGCTCATAGACAGAACCAGCCGAAGTACCACTCATGACCACAGGAGGGAGCTTGACCACAGAATTCACAACAAGAAACGCTGCAGATCCGCACAAAAGAAGTGACATGCACTCCTTTTAAATCCGCAGCGTTTCCGCGCGCATTTTTCCGCACCATCTGCACAGGTTTTTTTTTTCACATTGATCTACATTGTACTGTAAATCGCAGTGCAGATCTGCAGCGTTTCTGCGTGGAAAAATCCGCTGCGGATCTGCTCTAAATCCGCATCGTGTGCACATAGCCTAAGAAGTAGCAATCTTAAAAATCAATATCGATTTTCCAACGAGCCTTGTCATATGACTTAGGTTAAAAGCCAAAACCAGAATCTCAGTTTGCAGACACTGTGTTTCTGAGTACTGCTCCTCATCAGTGCAATGTGTGAGATCTGGTTTGGCTGGGTGAGAGACGTCTAACCTGGATCATAGAGGTAACAGTTCTACTTCCGGAGATTGACATGTCAAGCCTGACATGCCGAGGTGAGGAGAATTTTAAGCCACAATGATACTCTTGGAAATATGAAAATTGTCTCCTCAGAGAGGAACAGGACTAGAACTCTAGCGCCACCTATAAGAAGTAGCAATAATAAAAGTCAATATCGACTATCTAACGAGCCTTGTCACATGACTTAGGATAAAAAACAAAACCTGAATCTCAATTTGCAGACACTGTGTTTTGGGTACTGCTCCTCAATTCCTCATTAGTGCAAAGTGTGAGATCTGGTTTGGCTGGGTGAGAGGCGTCTTACCTGCATCCAAGTGATAACGGTTCTCCTCACGGAGAGTGATGTGTCAAGCCTCACATGCCAAGGTGAGGAGACTTTTAAGCTGCAATACTCCTCTGGGAAATATGCAAATTGTCTCTTCAAAGAGGAAGAGGACTAGAACTCTAGTGCCACCTATTGGAAGTAGCAATCCTAAAAGTCAATATCGGCTCTCCAACGAGCCTTGATTTTATACATTACATAGGAGACCTTGAGACTGATGTATATACATCACATAGGATACACTGAGACTGAAGTATACATCACATAGGAGACACCGAAAGTGTTGTGTATTCATCACACAGGATGCACCGAGACTGCTGTATACACATCATGTAAGAGAGACTAAGACAGCTGTATACATCACATAGGAAACACTGAGACTGCTATATATAAATTAGAATGGACACATTGAGACTCTACTGTATGCATCACATCAGAGATACTGAGACTCTGCTGCATATATCACTGAGACTGCTGTATACACATCACATAGAATACATGGGGACGTTGTATACAGTAAGTTCTATTTTATTAACTCACCGAGACCATGAAGATGGGGAAAATCTGTAGACTGCAGTCCGCCCAGTGCCATCAGCTAATTGATTAATGATGTTCTATCAAACACTGGACATCATGTGACTAATGTACATGACATCACAATCACAGCAAAAAAAAAAAGTGGAAGCATGTTCACTGCGGGAAGAAATTGAAGTTAAAAAAAAGTCTTGGACTGACCCTTTAATTTACAAGAACTATAAACCTGATTTTAAAAATGTATTTCTCCCACGTCACTTTCATTTCTGTTTTATTTTATTAAATCACAGTATCCAAATACTAATAAACCCAAAATCTTATAATATTTTTTAAAACATAAGGTCAGCTCCATCCCTGAGGTCCCGCACTTGGAACCATTGTCAGTTCTTATTACAAAGATATATGTGAACCTTCAAGATGCTCAAAAGAAACTCCAAGCAGTGAAAGCATGAAGAAACGGACACATATGTGTAAACATAGATTCTTCAACTACGCGGAGGAGATGAAGCTATGTGTGGAAATCATCGGGCCCCTTATGAGAATACTTTAGGCTTGGATGTCATAATATCTCGGCACAGGTGGAGAGGTCACAAGAACTAAAACATATTTTTCCTTTGTTTATCTCACGGTTTCGTCCTTCAGAGAATCGTGTGTACCACCAGTGAAGGAAAGTTTCCGATATTCGATGTCCATGAATATATGGTCCCATTGAGCTCATTGGTCAAATTACATCTGACCTAGGGGATTTCTTTTTCTTTTTAATTTTTTTTTTTTCGGAAGAGTTGAACTCGTGAACTCCATCCACACAATCCAAATTGTGTCGTAAAGTCATTGAAAAAAGAAAAAACATTGGCCTTGTTGTTGAGTTAGAAGGATCCATGTAATCCAACCTCATATTTACTGTAGGCCTAATTGTACACAGATGTGACCTCAATTACTTTTCTCATCTTCTTCTGAACTCAAGGCAAGAAAGCCTTCTGGGTAATAGACGTAAATTACTTATTTTTACAGACTCTGATAGAGGTTACATGAAATTCTGCTTATTCCAATTAGCGTATTTGTCTAAGTCCTCTTAGATCTTCACTCCCCGGTGCCCGTTAGTTGCGTGTAGATGGAGGTATCGGAGCACGGCCTTGTTGATTTGCTAATCTCACTTCTGGATCGGGATGGAAATATTGCCATTGTGTATTATTGTAAATCACATTTTTCTTGATTTTGTATAGTTTTGTGATTGTAACCGATAACCAGTTTTGACAAGTAGACTTTTATCCAGTTTTTCTCTATTGTGTGCTGTGGGGCAGAAGCCTTTATGGGCAAACAGGATGTCAAAATTCTAAAAAGCAATGCTGAATACCTATAGGGTATTCATAGTTAAAGGGATTGGACACTTTCTTGCCAAAATTTCTCTAATGCCCTAACTTTTCTGTACAAACATAAGACATTATGAATACCACCATTGCTTACTCCGGGGGATGATTTTTAAAGGGGCTAATTCACCTTTATGACTGTATAGGTGGGTTAATTTGAGTTTTGGGGGTGAAAGAATCACTTTAAACCAATATAAGGTCCTATTGATATCTAACTGTTCGCCCCAGAATTTTAGTGGCTTTAGTCGAACAGTCACCATAATAAAACTTGTGTCCACAATAATATTAGGGTTGAGGATTCACCAAATCTCAATCCAAGCAATGTATTTTCTAGGACAGAGTGGGACGTAATGCCGGAGATATCCCGTAAACATTTACATTCCATTATTCATTGTTCTGAATCTAATATATTATCTGTGACTCACGACTTCAAGGCTCCGTCCATTTTGGTTTTTTTTCTCTATCAATTTATACTTTTGTACGTAATTTCCAGACCAATAAATGGTTTTAATTTATTTGACCTAGTATAGACTTTTCGTTTTAGATCAGTGAACGTTTTTTCATTCTCTTTGTAGAATTAGTAGATGGATTGGCTCCAATGAATATTTTGCAACGTGTTATTCAATTTTTTCATCTAGAGTTTTGTGAAGATTATACATTTCATGTGGATGGAATTTATTATTCTATTATTTTATTATATTAAGCACATGCAGATAGCTTTCTGTTGCTTGTAGGCTTATTACATTTATCATGTAGTGTCAATCAGTTCCAGATTACGAGGGGGTGGACACTTAGGGGGGATGTAATAGACAATGTTGGCATGATCTAGCAATCATGGACTGAGACTGGTCTAGGCCTTTGGAAATTGATGGAGATTTACACAAATAAATATATTTATCACCTTTCCAAAAGATAGGGTACAAAGGTATCATCACTGGGGACTGATCATTGAGACACCCACAGATCAAGAAAACAAGCAAGTACACCACTGATCTAGTCTGAGGAATGGTGGGGACCCAATGGTCAGCCCTTAAGGATCATACATTTATTACCTATCCTGTCGTTACGTGGTTGGCATATTCAGCAGGAAGACACCTTTAAAGTTATTGTCTCCTTACCCCATCAGCACTAACCTTACTGACTAAACTTGAATCTCCCAGGCCCAAAAGCTAAATCTGTATCAAGACCCACAGCTATGAAATAAACTAAGGATGGACCTTCAACCAGGACTTGATCTGGTGCCATGTGAGATTGGGAGCCCAAGTTCTAGATCCCTAGACCCTCAGGGTCACTTCAGGCACCAGGGTGTAAGTGCAACTGCATCGTTTTCACTATAGATTATTTATGTCCAATAGGTGGCTCTATAGAAACAGGTAGCCTACTTCTTGAGGGGAGCTAATTAGCATACCTTTCTTCAGAGGGAGCACTACCTGGTCTATAAGACTCCTTACGCCAGTTGGCAGCTTCCATAAGATGAGACAAAATCAATCCATGTGCTCAGACCAACATCAAAGACCTAGCTTTGTAGTGAAGACCCCTAAGACAGAGTTAATTTGCATTCCTTTAAAACTTCTACTAATATTTTTGTTTATAAGACTTCATAATTGACCATCGTGATCTCAAAGATCATACTTTATAATAGTGCCTTCCAGCCTGAGAAAATGCAATACCCATCATGATGAGAGAAGGCATTTTGCAAAGGCTGGAAAGTCTTTGGTTATCACATATAACAGTTCTTCGGTTATCACATATTTCCATGAAAACTTTTTGCAATTCAAGTTGCTTTCCCCTAGAGAGAGCTAATTTCCATAGCTTTTTCTTATACAGTATCGCTGATAAAACTCTTTATATTCTAATTAAAGAGAAATATAAAACCGAATGAGTTTTCAGCACACTCATTGGATGTGCTAATACGATCGTGTGCACATTACCTGTGAGTAGGTCACCTAGGCTCTTCCGGTAATCACCATTTTAATAATCAGAAGAGACACCAAGCCAGTTTACGTTGAAGAATGCTTAAAGAGAACCTTCACCACAATTTTCATGATGAACTGGACTCAGGATGTAATAATGTCTGCAGAGCAGAATAAAAGCTTTTTTTTTTTTTTTTGCTTCCCCGTAGCGGAGATTTATGCAATCAAAATATTGTGCAGCTAATGAGTTAAATTTAGTTAAGGTTAAGTAGATGTCAACAGATATTTTCATTATGGGCGGGTACTTCTTCTCCCTGTATAATGCTGACCAATGATAAGCTGGCAGTCAAACAGCAGAAAAAGAACACCCCCCCACAATATCTTAGGTTTCTCAGTGTGTGATATGTAATGATACAGCTATGATCTCGTCTTCTAACACCTGCATGATTGGAAAACTCTTGGAGATTAAGGCCATGTGCACACGTTCAGGATTTTTTGCATTTTTTTTCACGTTTTTTCGCTATAAAAACGTGATAAAAACGCGAAAAAAACGCTTACATATGCCTCCTATTAATTACAGTGTATTTCGCATTTCTAGTGCAAATGTTGCTTTTTTTTCCGCAAAAAAATCGCATTGCGGAAAAAAAAGCAACACGTTCATTAAAAATGCGGAATTGCGGGGATTCCGCACACCTAGGAATGCATTGATTCGCTTACTTTCCGCATGGGGCTGTGCACACCATGCGGGAAGTAAGCAGATTATGTGCGGATGGTACCCAGGGTGGAGGAGAGGAGACTCTCCTCCACGGACTGAGCACCATATAATTAGTAAAAAAAAAAAAAAGAATTAAAATAAAAAATAGTCATATACTTACCCTCTAATGGCCCCGGTGTCTTCCCGCCTCTCTGCGCTGCATGCTGCCGCTTCTGTTCCTATAGATGGTCTGTGTGAAGGACCTACGATGACGTCGCGGTCCTGTGATTGGTCGCGCGACCGCTCACGTGACCGCGACGTCATCGAAGGTCCTGCACACACACACCATCTATGGGAATGGACGCCGCTGAGGAGATCGGCTATCTGCGGGTGAGTATAACCATTTTTTTTAGTTTTTTATTATTTTTAAACATTCTATTTTTTACTATAGATGCGGCATAGGCAGCATCTATAGTAAAAAGTTGGTCACACTTGTCAAACACTATGTTTGACAAGTGTGACCAACCTGTCAGTCAGTTTTCCAAGCGATGCTACAGATCGCTTGGAAAACTTTAGCATTCTGCAAGCTAATTTCGCTTGCAAAATGCTAAGAAAAACGCAAAAAAAAAAAGCGGATTTCTTGCAGAAAATTTCCGGTTTTCTTCAGGAAATTTCTGCAAGAAATCCGGACGTGTGCACATACCCTTAAGGGTGGCTCATCTCTTCCACAGGGACTTTATCTGAAGGATGTGAGTCATATGTGCTCTAATCTCCCATGTACTCTTTCTAATAACGCAGGAGGTTAAGGTACCGTCACACTAAGCGACGCTGCAGCGATTCCGACAACGATCCGGATCGCTGCAGCGTCGCTGTTTGGTCGCTGGAGAGCTGTCACACAGACAGCTCTCCAGCGACCAACGATGCTGGTAACCGGGGTAAACATCGGGTTACTAAGCGCAGGGCCGCGCTTAGTAACCCGATGTTTACCCTGGTTACCAGCGTAAAAGTTAAAAAAATAACCACTACATACTTACCTACCGCTGTCTGTCCTCGGCGCTCTGCTTCTCTGCTCTGGCTGTGAGCACAGCGGCCGGAAAGCAGAGCGGTGACGTCACCGCTCTGCTTTCCGGCTGCCCGGCGCTCACAGCCAGAGCAGAGAAGCAGAGCGCCGAGGACAGACAGCTGAAGGTAAGTATGTAGTGGTTGTTTTTTTAACTTTTACGCTGGTAACCAGGGTAAACATCGGGTTACTAAGCGCGGCCCTGCGCTTAGTAACCCGATGTTTACCCTGGTTACCAGCGAAGACATCGCTGAATCGGCGTCACACACGCCGATTCAGCGATGTCAGCGGGAGAATCAGCGACGAAATAAAGTTCTGGCCTTTCTGCCCCGACCAGCGACATCACAGCAGGGGCCTGATCGCTGCTGCCTGTCACACTGGATGATATCGCTAGCCAGGACACTGCAACGTCACGGATCGCTAGCGATATCGTCCAGTGTGACGGTACCTTTAGACCAGGAGATCAGAGCTGTATCATTAAATCTCCCACAATAAGAAGCCTGAGCTATTATGGGGGTCATTTTATGTTCTTTTTCTGCTGTATTGCCGTTTGCTTATGATTGGGCAGCTCATACAGGAAGTACAAGCTCCCAGTGAAAAATATCTGATAACATTCAATTGAACTTAAGAAAAGTTAACGCATTGGGTGCCACAATGATTGCTAATTTCTCCAAAACAGAGAGGCAAAACTTTAAAAAAAAAATGTATTCTGCTTTGCAGCCACTTTATACTGTGTGTCCAGTTTAACATGAAAAATTTGGTGGAAGGTCCACTTTAACAAAATTTACACTGGTTTTGATTGATTTTACAGTTGAATGTAACAGTACAGTAGAAAAATTTCATGCATGGAAAACCTTTATAAGGCATGAGAGAGTGGTCAAAGTGGAGAGGTAAGTGGAGCGTTGGATCCACAGCTTTGGGGGGTATTCTTCTACAGAGTATCAGTATTCTATGGAGTCTGCTCACAAGAAGCAGCAGGAAGCCAGGTCATCCTCAAAGCTTCATCAAGGGCATCTCAACCACCCTGGAAAACACTGAGCTACCATGAAACATAAATCTGTTGAGGGTAGGGTTGAGCGACTTTTACTTTTATAGGATCGGGTTGGGTTTCACGAAACACGGCTTTTTCAAAAGAGCGGTCACATGGGCGGTCGCGCGACCAATCACAAGCCGTGACGTCATCTAAGGCCCTTCACGTGCTGATTCTAAGGAAGGAAGGCTGCCGGTTAGTACCAGGGCGCGTCAGAGGGTGAGTATAGCAATATTTTTTATTTTAATTCTTTATTTTACACTTAAATATGGATTCCGATACCGATTTCCGATATTGCAAACATATCGGAACTCGGTATCGGAATTCCGATACCAAATTCAGAAGATCGCCGACCTCATGGCTGACCCCACACAGGGGTCGGGTCGGGTTTCATGAAACCCGACTTTGCCAAAAGTCGGCGACTTCTGAAAATGGCCGACCCGTTTCGCTCAACCCTAGTTGAGGGTACTCCAACTTGGCTAATATAAATAGTAATTTTGCATAGCTCTTCGAACGGTTGTATGTACATTGACTTGCAATAGATGTACTTGCAGAAAATCTACTTTTTTTCTGCAGAGAATTAACTTGAATGACCTATTTTTCATATGGAGCATTGTCGAGGTGGTCTCCTTAAGAAGAGACAGTCCACCACCAAAGCAATTCTAACTCAAAACTCATGTCCGTCAACATCCATTGGTATACAGACCTCATAATACATTACTCCACGTAGTTTCTTATGTTTTTCCATTGTAGCTTCATTTTATCTATTGTTACTTTAGCAACCAAACGTTTCTAAAAAGACGATGAAACTCTGATCTGGAATTGACCTTTTCTTGCCCATCTCTCAGTTCTTCCACCACAGAAGACCACAGCTCACTGATAACAGGTCTTTGAAGTGGCTGGAGTTAGAGCCAGAGGTTTTTTTTTTCTCTTTGTGTGTATCTGTTTCAGATTACAGTAAATTTCAATAAGCCACACATGTTAACTTCAGCATTTCTTAAAAGAAGTTCAGAATTTTTGTCTTGTTGATGATTGATCCTAAGCCCTTTCCTTTGGCGGAGTACAATCATATTTAAAAGAAAAGAAAAAGAGTTGAAAAAAACATTTCCAACTCTTCCAAAATTGCTCTCCTCCTGCGGAACTAACTTTAAACTTCATCTTCTGACCTCACAGGGAGTTCTGTGGATTCTTTTATGATTATTAGCGCAGGACCCCCCACTGTAAAAAGTTTAAGTGTTTTTATCCAGTAGAGATTACGTTATACATTTTTGCAATGTGTTATGTCAACTTGGACAAATTCTTGTCATTCTTTCTCATCAGAACTGCAAGAGCTCTGGATAGAACTGACCAACTAAATCCAAATCTACCAGTGCCTACAACTATATAAAGTAAACAGTAGTATTAAATTTGGGATTTAAAAGATGGGTTGTCATCCCAGTCACCCAAAGTGTCCTTTCCTGTACTCAAGAGGTCTCCAGTGGTCTCTGCTTTCTGATCCTCTCCTCGAAACACACCGGAAATATGCCAAAATGTCCGTTTAACCAATCAATAACTCATGTAGATCACCTGAGCGAACATTTTCTGGCCAATTTTGGTGGGTTTCAAGAACAAGACCAGGAACCAGAGACCAGAGTTGACCGAAGGATAGAGAGATCTTAACTTCCACTGTTCTGGCGAGATTCTTAATTACATTTCAAACTGACGAAAAAGAAACTTGAAAACATCTTGCTTTTTGGCTTTTTGCTTTTTGTCCCTCCACGATTTTCAGTGTACTAGGTAGCTTTTTAGAAGAACCCATGGCTGCTGTTTTTTGGCACAAGGTTAGAGGAGGTTGGGTTTTTGTAATGTTTTTCATCATCTGGCCTTTTCCAGCGATGATAGTGAACCGTAACCCTAACAGAATAATTAAGGTCTGAATCCTTGGTCAAAGTTATCTAAGCACTAAAATCTCCAAGAGTGCCCAAACTTTTGCATTGGCCCATTCTCCTTTTTGTAATTTTTAAAATGTAAAAATTAACAATATTTTTTGGGGGAACTAAAATACAAAGGAAATGTGTCATCTTTAACTTTAGGCCATTTCGAGATCATTTCATCTGCAACTTTCCGAACTGTTCACAATAACAGAAATTTTGACCAGGAGTTGATAGATACAGTAGGGGAAATAAGTATTTGCTCTTTTGCTGATTTTGTAAGTTTGCTCACTGACAAAGACATGAACAGTCTATCATTTTAAGGGTAGGTTAATTTTAACATTGAGAGATGGAATATCAAAATAAAATCCAGAAAATCACAAAGTATAAATTATATAAATTTATTTGCATTTTGCAGTGAGAAATAAGTATTTCATTCCTCTGGCAAACAAGACTTAATGCTTGGTGGCAAAACCCTTGTTGACAAGCACAGCAGTCAGATGTTTTTTGTAGTTGATGATGAGGTTTGCGTACATGTCAGATCATCTCTAAATCTTTAAGATATTGAGGCTGTCGCTTGGCACCTCGGAGCATAAAACTCCCTCCATAAATTTTCTATGGGATTAAGGTCTGGAGACTGGCTAGGCCACTCCGTGACCTTAATGTGCTTCTTTTTGAGCCACTCCTTTGTTGTTCGTAGAGTGTTCATGTCTTTGTCAGTGGGCAAACTTACAAAATCAGGGGATCAGCAGGGGATCTAATACTTACTTCCCCTACTGTAGATAGATAGATAGATAGATAGATAGATAGATAGATAGATAGATAGATAGATACTGACAACCCATCATCATTCATGGATACTCATCTTCTTCTCTGGAGTCCATATGAGAGCCAAAAGCATTTTATTTGCTTGACGCTCATGAGACACGTCCATTATTCTGCACATTTGATATTAATGTCCATTTTATCTCAGATTTATTGTGTGTGATCTCTCTGCATCAAACAGCTGGCAGCAGTAGGAAGATGCTCTCTGCTTAGAATTATCTGACAAATCCCAGCCATCTACCGGTATTCTTAGATGGACAGCAGAGAGAGCGGTCCTCATGTCCAGCAGGACATTCATACAAGTTACATCCACAATCCATTATCCTTTGGCCATCGTCTTCTATATTCGATCCAGCAGGCACTGAGACACATTTATTTCTTATTATTATGATTTCCGTTCCCACGTGTAATCGGATTACATAAGTATTGGGAGGTTTGTTTTTTTTTTTGTTTGATTGAACTTCAAAAAGTTGACTTCGGAAAGCCGACAAGGAGTCTGTTTGGTGTTATCAGCTTGTTGTTTATGGGAAGAACCGTGTTTACAGCCAATGCTTCATATCAAGGGAAAGTGCTGATATGCGAAAGGATAAACGTTCCATTTACAGCAAATTTCCGTCTTCTCGAAATCCCACTCTGTGCCTCTTAATGGTGTATTATGGGATTAGAAGAACTTCCAAAAATAACACCACACCTGTCCACAGGCTGCAGCTCAAACCCATTTTGTCACTATTTTGTGTTTCCGGAAGAAAATACAGCCATGTTTTTAGAATAGCGAACAACATCCTTAAAAGGGTTGTCTGGCCTTGAGGTACAAGTCTGCAGTCATTCTACATAGTGAGGATTTTCCAGTGTCGGGAACGGGTGTTCATTTGACCGCAAGTATGCGATTTGCACACTTCCAGACACTTCCGACTAGACATGTCCGGCCTCTCTTAATACACTTGCATACTTGCGGTCATGCTCCCACTGCTCCTGGCACCGTAGAATCCTCACAGCACGCAATGTGCACACTGTGAGAATTCACAAGTCAAGTCTGCAGTCAAATAGAGGGACTGCAGACTTGTAGCCTAAGGCCTTCTATGACAACCTTAGCCTAAAAGTGAGACCATAAACAGTACTAGTGGAGTTCCACATTATAAACAATGCCACTCCAGATCCCCCATAAACAGTGTCTCCTTTTTTCCCAAATAACAGCACTGGATGACATAATGGAAGCAAAGTGCCCAGCGTTTCATTATTAACAGTGCTAGTGTAAGGGTATGATAGAGACTGCTGTATACTTTCCCCTGAAGGCAACAATTTCAGTGTGAATATTGACCTGGGTTTTAGTGCATTTTAATGTATAATGTGAAAGGTGTAAAATGTAATATAAAATGCATAGATAGGATACAGTTAAATGTGTGGGACCAGCCCAGCATGGGAAGGGACAAGGTCAAGCAAAAAGGGAAAGCATTTCCTGGCTTAGTCGGTCTGAGTTATAGCGAGTGTGAGGTTCGTGTGAAGTTCAGGTTCAGGTCGCAGTGGGCTGGAAGCACCAGAAGTACATATCATTCTGGCAGCATGAGGTCGTACCAGATTTGCTGCGGACCTTCCTGTAAGTCCAGGGCCTATGGTCCGAGCTAAGCACTGAGAAGCGTGCCTTAATCACTTCCATACAGAGAAAGCCAGATGGGGAAATGCGTGAGGAAAGTGTAACGGGTCCCGGGAGTGCTGTGGTGCTGGATGGGATATCCAGGGGGCTAACAGGAGGAGCAAGCATAGGGATAGTCCGAGTTGAACATAAGCAAGAGCTTGAAATATAGTGTGTTGATGGAACTGGAAATGGAAGGTGCTGTGCCCGATACTGCATGTTAAGCACTGGTGTAACTGAACTGTCACGTAACGTTGAACTTGGTATAACGAACCGGGTGTCCCTGATGTGTGCGCGGCTGATCGTGGACCTAAGGATGTGGATGCAGCGGAAGCCTCCGACCTGCAAGTGAGTACATTGTTTGTGGGGTGCTAGTGTGTGGAGAAGCAGCAGCTCGCTCATGGCTACCGCCCTGCGTGCATTACACCAGTAGTGTGCTATACATTTTCAATAAAAATTGGTCACAGGTATCAGACTGATTCCAGATCAATGCCAGAAAAAGATTTCCATAAACAGTGTCAGCAGATTGCAAGTTAAAGGGAATATGGCACCCAGATTCCAGCAATATGTCACTAACTGGGCTGCTTGCTGTAGTTTTGATAACATCACTGTTTACTCTGCTGCAGATCTAGCAGTTCTCTGGATGCTGAGCCAACCTATACTACTGATTGGCAGTTTTCTGCCCATGAACAATGTACACAGAAAGCTGCCAATCAGTGGTGGGGAAGGGGTTATACAGAGCTCATGAATATGGAGGGCTACCTGGCCCCAGGCTGACTAGTTCTCTAGTGATAATCTCCAGCTGATAAAACTGTGATTTTATCAAAACTATAGCAGGCCAGCCCAGTAAGTGACATATCCCTGAACTCCAGGTCTCTGCCCCTACATTATGCGGCTCTCAGATTAGTTGGTAAAACCTGTTGATGGATTGAATTTAAGTGTCCCGCATACAGTGATTCCTGCTCAACAGGCACAGAAATATTGTTGCAGATTTATGCTTTCAAGAACCATGATGAACACTACGACCGCGAATCTTTGAGGATAAAGAAGTGTCTTATAAGTATGCAGTGTACATAAATTAATTCTTTATTAGTTATTCAAAATAATACAATAAATATAAATAAAATAATTGTAAATAGGTGCCTCAGGCCAAGAGGGAAGAAGCAAGGCAAAACGCGCGTCGGGGTGAAGGAATGCAGCTCTAATCTGTCCTGTGGATTTGGTTAGCGTATCTACTATTTAGGTAATTAATACAGCTAATACACCTATACCTTTTGTCACTTTATGTCACCTACTTCAGGCACACTTAATGGTAACATTACAAAGAAGCTATGGATATATTGACTTACTCTGGGCTCTTTGAATGATAGTTATATAGGTTCATGCCAGAAATCATATTTACTATCATTTATAATAGTCAATAGCTTTATGTTGACATATAAAAAAAACAAACAAACGGACTCTCTGTGTGTGAAGTCTATATATCAGACTGATGGATGTTTTTTATAAGGGCACTTTGTAGAACCATAGTTCCCCAGGATTCATTTGGTTGTTATAATGATTCTGGAGCTGCAATCGCCCATGGCGTGAGACACCTTTTTACAATTATTTTATTTACAGTATTTGTATTGCATTATTTTGGTTAACTAATAAAGAATTATTTTTTGTATACTGCATACTTGTAAGACACTTCTTGATCCTCAGAGGCACACGGTCATAGGGGTCATCATGGTTCTGGTTATAGTGTTGCATTGCCCCTTCTTTTAGTAGGGGATTGTTTTGGAGACTGCTATATTTATCAGATTTATGCTTTCAGCGGAATCATCCAGCACTCAGTTATTGTGGGAGAATGAATGATTAGGACATACAGCAAACATTACCTGCACCGTCACAACATGGAGGAATACAGAAGGAACTGCAAACCAAACAAACAGTACAGCAGCCCCCATTTGATAAATGATGTCAGTCGAGCTCCCCATTTTTATATTCTTTACAAGATCATATATAAATTCTTATTTTAACAACAAAAAAGTGTCATATTAGCCAGAATATCATCAGATTTTTTTGCAATACTATATTTGGAGGGGTAAGAGATATTGTCAGGCTGTACAGACCCAGATTATCAGCATAGGCAGGGGAAAAAACCCTCACTTTTATAATGTTAAAATGGTCTTCAATTGACCGATCATACCAAAACCTCCAGATTATGGCCGATGATAGGAGAACCTTTAAGATGGCAGATAAAACTATCTCTTGTAGAGATGGGCAAATCTGAACAGTAAAGTTCAACGTCCGTACCAAACACCTACTGTTCAGTTACAGACTTCACCAGGAAGTCCGTGTTACTGTTCGGGTCCGGCTGCCCGACAGCGGGACAGCGTGGCAAACACCGCTTCTGATCATGGGTTCCCCTGTATTTTTGCTAAGACAGCTGGGGTTTTAGTAACCAGCCAGGCTGCAACCCACAGCCGTCAGCTTCAGCAAGGCTGGTTATCAAGAATAGAGGGGTCCCCACCCCATATTTTTTTAATTATTTAAATAAATAATTTAAAAAAACGGCATGAGGTTCCCCCCATTTTTGACAACCATTCTTGCTAAAGCTCACAGCTGGGGGCTGGTATTCTCAGGCTGGTAAGGGGCCAAAGATATTGCCCCCCCAGCCTAAAAATAGCCACCCGCAGCTGCCCAGAAAAAGCCGGATTACGTACCGGTAATGCTCTTTTAATGAGTCCACGACAGCACCCCACATGAGAGAGAGGGATCCGCCCATAGGAACAGGAAACCTACAGAATAAAAGGAGGCGGTCCCCTCTCCTCCTCAGTTTAGTTACAGAGTATAAAAAGGGAACCGCAAAAGTGTTAGTATTCATTCTTATTCAGTCACATAAATTTCTTAACTCTATACAACCATTATTTGTGACCTTAAAGGAAAGAGCTGTGCATAATTTAGGGAGGGTAATACATGGGTGCTGTCGTGGACTCATTAAAAGAGCATTACCGGTACGTAATCCGGCTTTTTACCCTTCGCCACGACAGCACCCCACATGAGAGATTTTCAGAGAGTCATTATTTGGGTGGGATTACTGTATTAAGAACAGCTCTACCAAAGGTCAGATCAGAAGACGTGGACAGATCAAGTCTATAATGGTTGTAGAAGGTAGAAGGTGTAGACCAAGTTGCAGCCTTACATATTAAATGGATCGGTACATCTGCTTGTTCCGCCCAGGAGGAAGCCATGGCTCGTGTTGAGTGCGCTTTTATACCCACTGGAGGAATCTCGCCTTTTGACGTATAGGCCAAGCAGATAGCATCTCTGATCCACCGAGATATGGTAGCTCTCGTGACCCCATGTCCTTTCTTGTGGCCCTGAAAGGAGATAAACAGAGCCCTACTCTCCCTCCATGTCTGACACCTTTCTATATAAGTCAGGATGGCTCTTCTGACATCTAAGGTGTGGAACTTATGTTGTTCTGGAGTTACAGGTGAATCAAAAAAGGAAGGGAGAAATATTTCTTGTGACCTGTGGTAGGTGGACGCTACCTTAGGGAGGTATGAGGGGTCTGGTTTCAGGACTATCCGATCATGAAATATCAGTAAGAAAGGTGGGTCTACTGATAGGGCCTGGATGTCACTAACCCGTCTAGCTGAGGTTAGGGCTACTAGTAAGGCTACTTTATATGTTAGGATTTTTAAAGGTATTGAATCTAATGGTTCAAATGGAGAGCTTGTTAAGGCCTCTAATACTAGATTTAAATCCCACGGAGGTAGACGGGGAATATGGACCGGTTTACTATGTTCACAAGATTTTATGAATCTGGAGATCCACCTATTAGCTGCTATATTGCATCCATATAGGGCTCCTAATGCCGAGACCTGAACTCTTAAGGTATTTACAGATAGTCCTAACTCTCGGCCTTTTTGCAAGAACTCTAGGATAGGTGTGAGTGGAACTTGCTTAGTGAACGGTACCGTGTAGAAGTCTAAAAATTTATTCCATACCCTACTATATATTAGGGTGGTAGATCTTTTCCTGCTCAATAAGAGGGTGTTTACTAGTTCTGTTGAGAACCCTCTGGAACTTAATAGTTGCCTCTCAAATTCCACGCCGTCAAGTGAAGACCTTTCACTTGCGGGTGGAAAAAGGGGCCTTGGTACAGCAGCTCCTTGTCTGATGGGAGAATCCAAGGATCGCATAGGCACATGGTCTGGAGACAAGAGAACCATGGTCTTTTCGGCCAGAATGGTGCAATGAGGATTACTCTTGCCTGTTCCCTCCTGATCTTTCTGATCACTAGAGGAATCAGAGACATTGGAGGAAAGGCATATGCCAGTCTGAACCGCCAAGGATGGTGGAGAGAGTCCAACATATCTGGGTGATCCCTGGTGTTCAGGGAAGCGAACCTTTGTACTTGCCGGTTGTCTCTTGTGGCAAATAGGTCGATTTGTGGTATCCCCCATGCTTCTGTTATCCTTCTGAATATGGATTTGTTTAAGGTCCATTCTCCTTGACGCAACTCGTTTCTGCTGAGGTAGTCTGCCCTGATGTTCTCTACACCTTTGATGTGCAGGGCTGTTAAGGATGTTAGATGAGCCTCTGCCAGCTGAAAGATGTTTGCAGCTATGGTCATCAGACTTCCTGACTTTGTACCACCCTGACGGTTCAAGTATGCCACTGCGGTGGAATTGTCTGAGTAAATTCTTACATTTGTTCCATGAATCTGCGGAAGAAAATGATATAAGGCACATTCTATTGCTTTTAACTCCTTCCAGTTGGAGGAACATATTAATTCTGTCTGATCCCAAGTATTTTGGGCCAGATTGTCTTCCATATGTGCTCCCCACCCAATAGGGCTGGCGTTGGTGGTAATTATTTTAGACGGGTCTATTATCCATGGCACACCCCGTGATAGGTGGTCCATGTCTAGCCACCAGGATAGTGATTCTAAGACATTACTGGAAAGAGTTATTCTACTTTCTAGATAACCGTCTTTCCCCTGAGCCGACAATACTTCGTACTGCAATTGACGGGTATGGAATTGTGCCCAAGGTACAGCAGGGATACATGATGATAATGACCCCAGTAAGGACATGGCCTTTCTTAGTGTCATGTAGGGTTTGCGTATTGCGTCTGATACCTTTGATTGTATAGTCAACCTCTTTGACTGAGGAAGAAAGCATTTCTGACTTACGGAGTCTAGCTGGATTCCTAGGAATGTCTGAACGGTTTCTGGATTCAGCCGAGATTTTTCGAAGTTGACGATCCAACCTAACTCCTGTAGGGACGAGATCGTATTAGATAAACGAGTTTTACATTGAAGTGCAGAGCTTCCTACCACTAGAAAGTCATCTAGGTAGGGTATTATCAAGGTATCTCGTTGGCGTAGATGAGCCATCACTTCTAGTATCACCTTAGTGAAGACGCGGGGAGCCATAGAAAGCCCAAATGGCATTGCAACATACTGAAAGTGACGAACCTTTCCCTCCAGGGTGACTGCTACCCTTAGGTACTGCTGATGTTCGGCATGTATGGGAAGATGGTAATAGGCGTCCTTTAAGTCTATTCCGGCCATGACACACCTAGGGAATAAGAGTTTTATGGTAGAACTAATGGATTCCATTTTGAAGGTATGATTACGCAGGAAAGAATTTAATTTTTTAAGATTTATGATGGTTCTAAATGAACCATCTGGTTTATTAATCAGGAATAAAGGGGAGTAGAACCCTTTCCCTTTTTGATCCTGGGGAACTTCAATCAGGACTTTTTTAGATAGAAGAGATAGGATCTCTATTTCTAGAGCCCTCTGTTGGTCCTGACCTTTTGGAGATGTTATTATGAAGGAATCCCAAGGGATTCGATCAAATTCTAATTTAAGGCCGTATTGCACAATGTCCAGAATCCACTGGCTGGATGTTATCTGTTCCCATTGGGGAAGAAAAAATTTTAATCTGCCGCCTACTTCCTGGTTAGCGGTATTTACGTCTCGGATTATGGGACCCGCTAAAAAAGGCACCTTTTTGCTTTGGGTCCTTCGACTCCCATCGCTCTCTTTGTTCAAGCGGCTTGTTCCTAGTAAAGGGGCGTCTCCTGAAGGCTCTCCTGTAGGATGGGAGATATTGGTTAGGGAAGCCTTTCTTCCTTTCACCTGCTTTATTCAGGAGTTCATCCAGCGTCTTCCCAAAAAGGAACTCACCCTGACAGGGAATCGCACAAAGTTTCGCTTTAGCTTGTGCGTCCCCCTTCCAATTCTTTAGCCAGAGTGCACGCCGGGCTGTGTTGACTAGGCCGGCTGACCTGGCTGCAAGACGTAGCGAGTCCACTGAGGCATCAGCTAGGAATGCTACTGCTTCTTTAATTTGAGGCAATTTCAGCAGGATAGATTCCCTCGAAGTTTTGCCTCTAATCTGTTCCTCCAATTGCTCCGTCCATACTAGTAGAGATCTTGCAGTACAGGTACTAGATATGGCGGGCCTGAACGCCCCCGTATTGACTTCCCATGACCTCTTTAGTAAAGCTTCTGCTTTACGGTCCAGCGGGTCTGTCAGGACCCCTGAATCCTCCACTGGTAGGACCGACTGTTTGGTTGTGGAGGCTACCGCAGCATCAACTTTCGGCACCTTTGACCAGGTGTTTAGGTCTTCATCGCTGAAGGGATAGCGCCTTTTAGAGGATGATGGTAAAAACCCTCTATTCTGCTTGTCCCACTCCTTTTTAACAATATCTTTGATGGTTTGTATGACGGGGAAGGACCTACGTTTCCTCTGTCCTAACCCCGCAAACATTATGTCCTGTGCTGATTTCTTTTCTTTCCCATCTGGGCACCCCATCGTGCTCCTGACAGATTTTATTAAATTGTCCACATTACTGTTGGGAAGACAAAGTCCCCCTTCAGTCTCGGATGAGCTCGGCTGAGATCCCTCTTCATCTGAAGAAATACATACACCCTCTGACTCCGAACTAACCGGAGACCGGGACCTGCTAGGCTGACGGGTACTGGCGCTACTTGTCTGCGCCAAACCCTGCATCTCTTCTCGGATAATAGCTCTGACATCTGAGGGAGTCATGATATTTTCCTGCCGTAGAGTTTGCATGATACACTCCGCACACAGTTTTTTGGCATAATCATCCGGGAGGGGCTGCGTACATAAAGCACACTCTTTATGCTTAGATTTGTGTGTCCTTTTCTTAGTCTAGAGGAAGGATACAGGAGGAACATATATCAGCATATAGGAAGAGACTCTCAAAAACTCACCCAGTGAAGCTGACAGGTACCGGTTCTGGAGGCGGAATTCGTTTGGTGGTAGAACTCTTCTCTGGAGGTCGGCCACCACTCTTTGTGCTGCTCCTCGTGCTTCTCTCCCTGCTGGGAGAGCGCTGTTGCACTGCGGGCAGGTGCGCTTCGTCGGCTGGTGAAGCCATTTCACACACACCGGCCCGACGCTAGCGCTGCATTTTTAAAACTGCCGCCCATTCTCCTGCCTCCCCGGACCAACCCGGAAGTGCTCCCGCGACTTCCGGGTTAGACGCGCCGCTCTCACTCACCATGCGGCAGCCGGAGGCTATTAAGCCGGCCGCTGCAGCGCGCGCGTCCTCACAGTGCCGGCCGGACCTACGGTGACCGGACCCGGACCGTGAATGTTTGGCCAGACGAGGGGGGAGGCTGCAAGCAGGGGCTCCCCCGCCGCTGCTTCTGGTACCGCAGCCCCTGCCGTTCCCACAGAAACCGGCGCAGGCGGGTGCATGGCCCAGGGATCCTCTTCATCTGTAGGTAAGCCGGGTCCCTGTAGGAACAGGAAACCTAAACTGAGGAGGAGAGGGGACCGCCTCCTTTTATTCTGTAGGTTTCCTGTTCCTATGGGCGGATCCCTCTCTCTCATGTGGGGTGCTGTCGTGGCGAAAGGTAAAAGGCTCATCTATTAGATGCGCCAATTCTGGCGCTTTGCTTGGCTCTTCCCAATTGCCCTGTAGCGGTGGCAAGTGGGGTTTATATTTGTCAGGTTGATGATGTCACCTTTGTATTATCATTCCCATGGCTTAGTAATGGAGAGGCAACTAAAAGACATGCCCATTACTAATCCTATAGTTATATGGTAAATAAAGACACAGCCAGAATAAAGTCCTTTAATTGAAAGAAAGACACAGACTCCTTTAATAATCTTAATTAAACCATACTTACAACCTCGCCTTGCCACCTACAGTCTCCAGTACCTCTGTTACCTGCTTCCTGGTCTCCTGTCTGCCTGCAGCCTCCAGTACCTGTTACCTGCTTCCCGGTCTCCTGTCCGCCTGCAGCCTCCAGTACCTCTGTTACCTGCTTCCCGGTCTCCTGTCTGCCTGCAGCCTCCAGTACCTCTGTTACCTGCTTCCCGGTCTCCTGTCTGCCTGCAGCCTCCAGTACCTCTGTTACCTGCTTCCCGGTCTCCTGTCTGCCTGCAGCCTCCAGTACCTCTGTTACATGCTTCCTGGTCTCCTGTCTGCCTGCAGCCTCTAGTACCTTTGTTACCTGCCTCCTGGTCTCCTGTCTGCCTGCAGCCTCCAGTACCTCTTTTACCTGCTTAACGGTCTTCTGTCTGCCTGCAGCCTCTAGTACCTTTGTTACCTGCTTCCTGGTCTCCTGTCTGCCTGCAGCCTCCAGTACTTCTGTTACCTGCTTCCCGGTCTCCTGTCTGCCTGCAGCCTCCAGTACCTGTTACCTGCTTCCTGGTCTCCTGTCTGCATGCAGCCTCCAGTACCTCTGTTACCTGCTTCCCAGTCTCCTTTCTGCCTGCAGCCTCCGGTACCTCTGTTACCTGCTTCCCGGTCTCATGTCTGCCTGCAGCCTCCAGTACCTCTGTTACCTGCTTCCCGGTCTCCTGTCTGCCTGCAGCCTCCAGTACCTCTGTTACATGCTTCCCGGTCTCCTGTCTGCCTGCAGCCTCTAGTACCTTTGTTACCACCCTCCTGGTCTCCTGTCTACCTGCAGCCTCCAGTACCTCTGTTACATGCTTCCCGGTCTCCTGTCTGCCTGCAGCCTCTAGTACCTTTGTTACCTGCCTCCTGGTCTCCTGTCTGCCTGCAGCCTCCAGTACCTCTGTTACCTGCTTCCTGGTCTCCTGTCTGCCTGCAGTCTTCAGTACCTCTCCTACCTGCTTCACAGTCTCTTCTCTGTCTGCTCTCTCCATTGCTTCTACTACCCATTTCCCACATGCCTCACACAATCTATATATATAATTATCTAAGGGTTTTTCCGTCTGTCTGTCTGTCTGTCCTGGAAATCCCACGTCTCTGATTGGTCGAGGCCGCCAGCCCTCGACCAATCAGCGACGGGCACAGTATCGACGTAGAAATCCCGCATCTCTGATTGGTCGAGGCCGCCAGGCCTCGACCAATCAGCAACGGGCACAGCGACGATGATGTCATAAAGGATGTAGAAATCCCACGTTTCTGATTCAGCGACGGGCACAGTATCGACGTAGATGTCATAATGGTTGCCATGGCGACGATGATGTCATAAAGGTTGCCTTGACCAATCAGCGACGGACACAGTCTGCCGCGAATTCTGGAATCATCATTGTCCATATACTACGGGGACATGCATATTCTAGAATACCCGATGCGTTAGAATCGGGCCACAATCTAGTAGAAAATAACTGGCTGATCACTGGGGCTCAGGTTCGGCCTTTGCTCCATTTGTTGTCATTGAGTCTACCGGAAAGAGCCGAATTCGGCAGCCCCTTAGAAGATGACTGGGACCAAGCATTCACACAACCACTCTTTTAAGGAGGAGACTGCAGAGCCCCATTCTAAGAGCCCCAATTTAAGGGGATTCTCATCTTTTATCCCAAAGATAAGCTCTTTGAAAACAAAAAGACCCCTTAAATTTGTCCCTCTGTGAACATTATATCATTCAGTTCTGTTTCCACAGACTTTAGTAGCAAAGGTAAAAATAGACATCCGAAATAGGCAAGGCCCCACAAACTCAATCATTTTAGCAGAAGGAAGTAATACTGTTAGCGCCCATCTTGACAGTGGCACAATGCCACTACAAAATTGGTAGAACGCCCAGGTGTACCTGAATATTAGGGCATAGCGCCGAAACATCAAAGACGCCGTCGTATCCTCATTCAGATCTCTCAGAAACTTTTTAAACAGCTGAAAATTAAAATAAGCTGTCATTTCTACCGAAAAAAAAAATTCAGATCAAAATAAATCAAACTAACTATCTACAGATGTTTGGAAAGAAAATATTTGACTTACTTGTTTTCAAAGACAGATCTACCTTTGGTGTTTAATAGCTACTATGGCGAGGAGCCACAAAACACTGCCTGGTTATAGATGCTCCGACGCACATTGCCAATACTTGTATCCTAGTAGCGAGGCTTCTACTTGCCAAATCAGTCACTGGTGTTGTGCTTAATGATTAATTGCAGGGGTGTCTGCGATCCAAGGGTTAATTTATCTTCCGACAGATTCTATGGACTATAATTACAGCCAGGGTGTTACAAAGTTCAGCTCGGAAAGTTTTCTCGCAATTTCAAAAATCTATGAAAGTAGCAACATATGATACAAAAACGTGAAAAACATGAAAAATTACAAAAACATCTTGTTTGTATGATGGATCCAGGACTTATGGCATAAAGGGTCTTTAGATAAATGGTTAATAAAAAGGGACCAATCGGTATGGATATATAAGTAGAAATGACAAAAATATAGCAAATATAGACAAGGCAGGGGTGTAGCAAGAAATAGGGGAACAAAGAAAATTCAAAGTATTAAAAATATTTAGGGGGAATAAAATCAAGAAACTCAGATTATATGTTACATAAAGAAGGTAAAGGGGCAACAGGCAGGCCAGAGAGGAGGCAGGGACAGAGCATGAACTGGACAGAAAGGGAACATAATAAAGATGGAGGAAAGACAGGTCGTAAAGGATGGACAAGAAGACAAGTCAACATGAGGAGTAAGCAGATAATAGTAAGGAAAGGAGAACAGCAAGGCAGAAACAGAACAGAGACAGCAGATTACAAGAAAAGAGCAAAGACAGGATAGATGCAGGCGGGTAACAAGAGCAGAGACAGGACAGAAGCAGGCAGGTTAGAAAAGCAGGGACAGAACAGAGGCAGACAGGTTACAAGAGCAGGGACAGAACAGAGGCAGGCAGGGTAGAAGAGCAGGGACAGAACAGAGGCAGGCAGGGTAGAAGAGCAGGGACAGAACAGAGGCAGGCAGGTTAGAAGAGCAGGGACAGAACAGAGGCAGGCAGGGTAGAAGAGCAGGGACAGAACAGAGGCAGGCAGGTTAGAAGAGCAGGGACAGAACAGAGGCAGGCAGGGTAGAAGAGCAGGGACAGAACAGAGGCAGGCAGGTTAGAAGAGCAGGGACAGAACAGAGGCAGGCAGGGTAGAAGAGCAGGGACAGAACAGAGGCAGGCAGGTTAGAAGAGCAGGGACAGAACAGAGGCAGGCAGGGTAGAAGAGCAGGGACAGAACAGAGGCAGGCAGGTTAGAAGAGCAGGGACAGAACAGAGGCAGGCAGGGTAGAAGAGCAGGGACAGAACAGAGGTAGGCAGGGTAGAAGAGCAGGGACAGAACAGAGGCAGGCAGGTTAGAAGAGCAGGGATAGAACAGAGGCAGGCAGGTTACAAGAGCAGAGACAAGACAGAAGCAGGCAGGTTAGAAGAGCAGGGACAGAACAGAGGCAGGCAGGGTAGAAGAGCAGGGACAGAACAGAGGCAGGCAGGGTAGAAGAGCAGGGACAGAACAGAGGCAGGCAGGGTAGAAGAGCAGGGACAGAACAGAGGCAGGCAGGGTAGAAGAGCAGGGACAGTACAGAGGTAGGCAGGGTAGAAGAGCAGGGACAGAACAGAGGCAGGCAGGGTAGAAGAGCAGGGACAAAACAGAGGCAGGCAGGTTAGAAGAGCAGGGACAGAACAGAGGCAGGCAGGTTACCAGAACAGAGACATTAACCTCTAAATCCCTGGTCCATATACAGTACAAGCTAATGTAAAATAATACGTACACAGTGTGCAGAGCACGAGCAAAGCGGACGCTGAAGGGCTAAGATTTCATAAACCTAATTCGCCATCTAGTGGACCGAAAGACAGATACATGGAGGAAATCACACACTTGTAGGAGTATGGAGCACACTAAGGCTGAAGAAGCACTGGCAGAGAAGGAGAGACACTTTAGAGGGGATGCGTATAATTATTTTATTTTTCTGTCCACATAGACATTAGGGTTTGTTTTTTGTGGGTCAAGTTGTACTTTTGAATGACACCATTCGTTTTACCACATAGTGCACTTGAAAACAGGAAAAAAAATTCCAAGTGCGATGAAATTGTGTAAAAAGCACAACTATGACACTATTTTGGGGAATTATTTTTACCAGTGTACATTTTCATCATTACGAATACTGCGATACCAAAATTTCCTTATTTTTTATTATTTCAGTGGTGAAAAAAAAAATCAAAAGTTTGCAAAAAAGAATTTTGGGGTTGTGTCGCCATTTTTCAAGACCCATAACATTTTTATTTTTTGGCCTAGAGAGCTGTGTGATGGCTTATCTTTTGCAGGGTGAGACAATGTTTTTATTAGTACCATCGCTTGTTACAAGCATTTTTGGTGAAATTGTGATGATCAAAAAAAACATAGTGTTGGCGCACTTTAATTTTTGCCATAATTGTTTTAATATTTTGATAGATCGGACTTTTCTGAGCACATCTATAACAAATAAATAAACATATATATATATATATATATATATATATATATATATATATATATATACAGTGGGGCAAAAAAGTATTTAGTCAGTCAGCAATAGTGCAAGTTCCACCACTTAAAAAGATGAGAGGCGTCTGTAATTTACATCATAGGTAGACCTCAACTATGGGAGACAAACTGAGAAAAAAAAATCCAGAAAATCACATTGTCTGTTTTTTTAACATTTTATTTGCATATTATGGTGGAAAATAAGTATTTGGTCAGAAACAAAATTTCATCTCAATACTTTGTAATATATCCTTTGTTGGCAATGACAGGTCAAACGTTTTCTGTAAGTCTTCACAAGGTTGCCACACACTGTTGTTGGTATGTTGGCCCATTCCTCCATGCAGATCTCCTCTAGAGCAGTGATGTTTTTGGCTTTTCGCTTGGCAACACGGACTTTCAACTCCCTCCAAAGGTTTTCTATAGGGTTGAGATCTGGAGACTGGCTAGGCCACTCCAGGACCTTGAAATGCTTCTTACGAAGCCACTCCTTCGTTGCCCTGGTGGTGTGCTTTGGATCATTGTCATGTTGAAAGACCCAGCCACGTTTCATCTTCAATGCCCTTGGTGATGGAAGGAGGTTTGCACTCAAAATCTCACGATACATGGCCCCATTCATTCTTTCATGTACCCGGATCAGTCGTCCTGGCCCCTTTGCAGAGAAACAGCCACAAAGCATGATGCTTCCACCACCATGCTTTACAGTAGGTATGGTGTTTGATGGATGCAGCTCAGTATTCTTTTTCCTCCAAACACGACAAGTTGTGTTTCTACCAAACAGTTCCAGTTTGGTTTCATCAGACCATAGGACATTCTCCCAAAACTCCTCTGGATCATCCAAATGCTCTCTAGCAAACTTCAGACGGGCCCGGACATGTACTGGCTTAAGCAGTGGGACACGTCTGGCACTGCAGGATCTGAGTCCATGGTGGCGTAGTGTGTTACTTATGGTAGGCCTTGTTACATTGGTCCCAGCTCTCTGCAGTTCATTCACTAGGTCCCCCCGCGTGGTTCTGGGATTTTTGCTCACCGTTCTTGTGATCATTCTGACCCCACGGGGTGGGATTTTGCGTGGAGCCTCAGATCGAGGGAGATTATCAGTGGTCTTGTATGTCTTCCATTTTCTAATTATTGCTCCCACTGTTGATTTCTTCACTCCAAGCTGGTTGGCTATTGCAGATTCAGTCTTCCCAGCCTGGTGCAGGGCTACAATTTTGTTTCTGGTGTCCTTTGACAGCTCTTTGGTCTTCACCATAGTGGAGTTTGGAGTCAGACTGTTTGAGGGTGTGCACAGGTGTCTTTTTATACTGATAACAAGTTTAAACAGGTGCCATTACTACAGGTAATGAGTTGAGGAAAGAGGAGCCTCTTAAACAAGAAGTTACAGGTCTGTGAGAGCCAGAAATCTTGATTGTTTGTTTCTGACCAAATACTTATTTTCCACCATAATATGCAAAAAAAAAATGATAAAAAAACAGACAATGTGATTTTCTGGATTTTTTTTTCTCAGTTTGTCTCCCATAGTTGAGGTCTACCTATGATGTAAATTACAGACGCCTCTCATCTTTTTAAGTGGTGGAACTTGCACTATTGCTGACTGACTAAATACTTTTTTGCCCCACTGTGTATATATATATATATATATATATACATATATATATATATACAGGGTGAGCCATTTATATGGATACACCTAAATAAAATGGGAATGGTTGGTGATATCAACTTCCTGTTTGTGACACATTAGTGTATGGTAGGGGGAAAACTTTTCAAGATGGGTGGTGACCATGGCGGCCATTTTGAAGTCGGCCATCTTTGATCCAACTTTATTTTTTTCACTGGGAAGAGGGTCATGTGACACATCAAGCTTATTGAGAATTTCACAAGAAAAACAATGGTGAGCTTGGTTTTAACGTAACTTTATTCTTTCATGAGTTATTTACAAGTTTATGACCACTTATAAAATGTGTTCAGACCGTAAGGCTGGACAACCCCTCTTTAACAATGACCTTTGCCGACCCTCATGAGTTGCTTCAGTGTAAATGATTGGGCCTGAGTTTCTGCTAATGTACATGTGACTGTACAGACTGTATATCTTGTTGAAGAGACAGATTGTGACAATATGAATGATATCTGTAGTTAAAGGGATACACTGATTGCAGAATGTGCGGATGGGGGATATAAAGCCTATCAGCTTTACAGTGATTGAGCTGGTGCAACCTTCACGCAGAAAGGTAAATCGGAACATAGTAAAGCACACACAGCTGTAATGCCTCAACTAGGTTCCCTTTAAAAAACTTTTTTTTTAGCTGCTTCAAAAAACTTTTTCATAAGAAATAAATATTCTACTAAAGTGATACAACTGTGCAATTTTTTTGTCCGGTGTGGACCGCCATAGTCTTATAGCATACGCAAAAACGTCATCAATGCATCACCCGCAACAGCAGAGTCCCAACATAAACTATCGCGTCCTAAAGTTAACAATATATGGACTCGTACATTTTTCCCGGATCCACGAAACAACAAAGAACCCTGTGTTTACTGGGAACATGACAGAGGTTTGGTGTTTTTTATTCCTTAATTTACATTAAGTTGCCGTGAATTGACAATGTATTTCTTCTCAGTTCAGAATGGTTCTTTCGAGAACTTTGATGTCAGGGCCAAGTACATTGACGGAATAGACAGCACCGAGAATGAACTGGCTGTGAACCATATTTATTATATGACATGGCAAGGGACCAAGCGCACGTTCAATAGCAGTCTAATTTCTTGTGCATATGTACACGTATATATAATTTTAACTAGGCTCCTAAAAAGTTAATAAAGAACATTTAGTTACATCATAAAGCATTGTAACCAATGTAATTTTGGAAAAATTAAGACATCTGGCACGGGTGAACCACACTTCAATGTAAATACATTAGGAACGTCCTTATGACCTATTACATGTACTCAAAACAATCATTCTTTGGGGTATTTCGCTTTGATTGCTTCACACGTGACGATTTTTATGGACCCTTAGGGTTTTACTTTTTCTTTTTTTACATCAATGGCACCAGTCGTTAGTCATCATTGTAGAGGTTAAGTAAGCGCACTTTTCATCTGGAGACACAAAAAATTAAATTTGTCAGTGTTTTCAACTAAAAAGCACATTAGTCATTTCTATTTTTTTTTTACTGTTAAGGGTTTGGGACGTTTGGGGCTTTGGAAATATAAAAATAATATATGAGATAGTAATGAATAACATATAGGCAGAAGAAAGCAAATAATAGCATGAAATGCATAATTATATTAAAGAAACCCTCTGGTTCTGAATCAAAATGACATATATAATAGATTTAGCATACATAAATTATCTCCAATCCTTTCTTCATTTTGGTTATTTTTTTCAGAAAAACATGGCTCATACTAGAAGCGCACTGTATCCATATGTGTATTCCGTGTGACGCTGAGTCACTACTCACGGACAAGCTGTGAGACAGGGTAGTCAAGAGGTCTAAGGTCAGATACCTGGATGACTAGTACTACAGAGGGGCAATACAAAGGTGTGGTCAAATAACGGTACAGGATCCAATGCCAGGAGGGTACTTCAAGATAAGGGGATAAGAAAAAAGGACAATCAGAGGCTAAGTCCGGGGTCAGGTACCTGAGGTCAGAGAGCATCAAGAGCAAAAGGGGTAACACATGAATAGTTACGACAAATCCAAGGTCCGGCAACAAGATCAAGGAATCAGACACAGAGCACAGAACACACATAAAAGAACAAAGCTAGAGCTGACAATGGTCTTCTCATAGCTAGACAGTTAAATATCTAGCCAATATTCAAGAACTGGAGGAAACCTGGAGAATTAAGCAGCAGGGTTGTCAATCAAAAATGCTGACAGCCCAGCACGCCTCCCAGAAACTGATTGGATGACTGAGCTGTCACTCATAAAAGCCCTGCATACTACAAATCATGTAGGATGGCTTTGCAATGCTGGGGTCCTGGGTTCAAATACCACCATGGAGACCATCTGTATGTTCTCACCATGTTTGCCTGGGTTTCCTCTGGGTTCTCCGGTTTCCTCCCACACTCCAAAAACATATTGATAAGGGATCTAGATTGTGAGCCCCAATGGAGATAGTGCCCAATAAATTTTCTGTGGGAGGGGTTAACTCCAAAACATTATGGGGAATCTTGCCAAGCTGCATCCAAGGTTACGTGCTCTTTCTTTTTTGGAAAATATCCTAAAACGTAACCAGATGTGATGTCTATTTAGCCTTAAACAAAGCCTATAGAAGTTGAACAATTATCCCATACTATAATGTTCCATAGAAACTCTCCTGAAGCAAAAAGAAGTTCAAGTTTCTCTGTCTGTGACTTCAATCTGATGTGTGAGCTCACGCACCCAACATTCCCTCCTGTTCTTTCTCTCCATCTAGTCCTTTGCCCCTTTTTCCGCTTGGGCACGTGTCCGATTCCTGTCGACTGGGCTAATCCTCTCTTGCAACTATGTTCGCGTTCGGACCGATTCCTGTGCCCAATCACATGGCAGGAATTCCGCTTCAACTGGGCTAGGAGTTGGATGACGCAGGATCGGGATGTGCCTTTCTTGAACGATAATTTGGGCATGCGTCGTCACAGGCCACAGAGCTTTATTGAGATGCCACACATTGGTGCTGATACCTTCCAGTGGCTGGTGGGAGTGTGAAGGGGTTTTTCTGCTGACATGATGCCACCCCCTGACAAAGGTTTGGGCCGAAATGTGGCGTCATTCCAGCAGGAGAAAGACCCTTTGAGTTATTTATTCCTACTCTAGGGCAGCTACTTAATTTGTGATAGTGCATTCATATGTTGGGCTACTGTGACCCCCTTATTGTTAGTCAACTTTGTTTGCACTTATGATAATTTTCCATTTACCTCTTGTTATTTTTCCCTTAATTGCTCTTACTGTTAGCCCTTTGATACATGACTTTTGGATATGGGATGGACCCCACTCCTTCTTAAAACCACCATAACTACTGTAAACCTAGGTACTAAAATAAATACACAAAACACATTATTTTGGTTGTCAAAATGGCCACAGCTTTTATTCAAATCACAGGATTAAATAATCACAGTAGGAGTCAGGTGGAGTGCTGGTACATTGGGATTCACAAGTACTGCGATATCCCCAGCTGTCTGACATACAGCACCAGGACAGACAGCCATAAAGGGGCGGCACGCACTGGCTTGCCATTCAAGCAGAGCCAGTAAACTTTCAGGGCACCAATGACCCTATTATCCTCACCCTGTGCTTAACCACTGTGCCCGCCCCTGATTGATGTTACAATTACATCGTCCTTGAGGCTGGCCACCAATGCCTAGCCTGCTCACGACCATGAGGTTTTACATCCTCTATTAGTTAAAATGAGTCCACCTTAAGTTGTCTGCAACTTCCATCTGACTCCTAAACCGCCACCAGCGAGGCCATTTGACACCTTGAATGGACTCGACCCCCATCACCCATGCCTAATAAAGTCATCAACCAGTTCTGCATGCTATGGAAAGACTGTGCATATAAGGAACAAAATTCCAGGACTACAACAGATTAATTTTAACAATGCAACACTACCAAATTATGCTCTATAATATGGTACCTACAGCAAAATACCAGCCGCTAAACATCCTGCAATGTGGATCCTATAATGGGGAATGCAGAAACTAAACCATAACAAAGGGGTAGCCACAGTCTGACTACCTGTATAATGACATCTGTGATGCCTCAAAAACTATTACACCGCATGTATTGTAGCCAGCTCTAATAACTCACTAATTCACAGGTTTCAGTTCAAGAAACCACCATTACATACAGTAGCTGGGATGCAGTAACCAATTCTTAAACCCACTTACTATTACTACCCAAAAAGTGATGAGTGTATGTAAAGAGAAAGTTACTATAAACAAGGAGTAATTAAAAGCCATACATAGTATAATATCGACATTATAACCGATCATTAAATAATTTAAATAATTTCTGTAATATTTGGACATAGTAAATGAAATAAGCCTATAGCAGAAAAGTCTACAAAGGCATGATTAATAACCTTGCCACACCATTGTTAATTGCTTTACAGGCACTTGATAACATATACTATTAACCCTCTCCAACTGGGACAAAGGCATTGGGAATAGGCACATCGCCCTTCGTGTTAATGCACTTGATTTCTTCACGCTCAGCCGCTCCCACTGGCTCACGGGCATCGGGATGCACTTTATTACTTTTCCCTTAAGGTACCGTCACACTAGACGATATCGCTAGCGATCCGTGACGTTGCAGCGTCCTCGCTAGCGATATCGTCCAGTGTGACAGGCAGCAGCGATCAGGCCCCTGCTGTGATATCGCTGGTCGGGGCAGAAAGGCCAGAACTTTGTTTCGTCGCTGGATCTCCCGCTGACATCGCTGAATCGGCGTGTGTGACGCCGATTCAGCGATGTCTTCGCTGGTAACCAGGGTAAACATCGGGTTACTAAGCGCAGGGCCGCGCTTAGTAACCCGATGTTTACCCTGGTTACCATCGTTAAAGTAAAAAAAACGACCACTACATACCTACCGCTGTCTGTCCCCGGCGCTGTGCTTCTCTGTACTGGCTGTGAGCGCCGGGCAGCCGGAAAGCAGAGCGGTGACGTCACCGCTCTGCTTTCCGGCCGCTGTGCTCACAGTCAGAGCAGAGAAGCAGAGCGCCGAGGACAGACAACGGTAGGTAAGTATGTAGTGGTTGTTTTTTTTACTTTAACGATGGTAACCAGGGTAAACATCGGGTTACTAAGCGCGGCCCTGCGCTTAGTAACCCGATGTTTACCCTGGTTACCGGCATCGTTGGTCGCTGGAGAGCGGTCTGTGTGACAGCTCTCCAGCGACCAAACAGCGACGCTGCAGCGATCCGGATCGTTGTCGGTATCGCTGCAGCGTCGCTTAGTGTGACGGTACCTTTAGTCACTCCCACTGACTCCAGAGCACCCATATTAGGTACATTGCTCTTCACTTTAATACCCCAGATTACTGCATTGTCCAGACAACAACTTTTTTTTTTTTTTTTGGACCTGTCCAGGTACTATTCAGGACCTCGTCCAACACCCCAGGCATATGACCTGTCCAGGTGCTATTCAGGACGTAGTCCAACACCCCAGGCATATAACCTGTCCAGGTACTATTCAGGACCTCATCCAACACCCAATTTGTAGGCATGTAGAATATGATTGCCATGACCACAGGGACTTTACCCTAACAGGGTCTGGTAAGATATAAATGCTTCTGCAGACCAGGGGACCATACCGTGATGGTCACTCCTCCACACCAGGGGGCCATACCAAAGATGGTTACCCCTCCATACCAGGGGGTCATACTATGATGTACACCCCTCCATCCAGGGGCCACACCCGAGATGTTTACTCCTCCACACAAGGGGAGATACTATGATGAACACCCCCCTAAACAGAGGGTCCATACCTGAGATGGTTACCCCTACTGACCAAATTATACTTAGCTTCAAGGACCCACTAAAAAAAGAAACAGCAGCTTTTTTTTTTAATACACACCTTTATTAAAACAAACATACAATAACCCAACAAAGCATAAATAACCTTAGCTCGCTGGGAGGAGTCCTTGAAGCTCATAAGATCTGGAGATTACCAAGCATAAAGTGAACATAAAATGTACCAATTACTCCCAGCCGTTACCCCACTGGCTCGGGAGCACCATAACCACAGGGTTCCAATGTTCACTTGAACTTCCCGAGGATCCGACAAACCTTTGCCGAAACTCCCCTCCACATTTCACCAGATCCAGAACCATATTTAATACCAAAAGGAAGAATCCATATCCCAATGCATCCCCCAGACCAATTTGTAAACAACTTCAAGGACCCCCCCAACTGCCCGGCTCCAGGTAATCCACTCAGTCTGTGCTATCCACCATCTTAGGTAATATAAAATTAAGCACTCGGTGGATGTACACCATTCCTGCAAATATATGAAGGGGACAATATAAGAATTAAAACAGCATACAATAAAACATCAAAGCATAAAGAGCATAAAGAACATTAACATGCTGGGAGGAGTCCTTGAAGCTCATAAGATCTGGTGATTATTACCAAACAAAAAGTGAACATAAAATGTACCAACAATTACTCCCAGCCGTTACCCCACTAGCTCGGGAGCACCACAACCACAGGGTTCCAATGTTCACTTGAACTTCCTGAGGATTCAACAAACCCTTGCTGAAAATCCCCTCTACCATTCACCAGATCAAGAACCAAATTAAATTCTAAAAAGAGGAATCCATATCCCAATGGATCCCCCAGACCAATTTATAACCAACTTCAAGAACCCCCCCAACTGCACAAGATGTGGGATAAGTGAAGATGAAAACACCATGTAAGTTTACCACCAAGGTATATTACAGGTTGATCCTGGAAAATGTCCCATCATAAGGTCAGATGCATTCGATGATGGGCAATGCTGTGTTCTATGCTGTAACAATAAAGAAGCCGCCTGCTCCTCTACAGCAGTTACAGACAGGCTCTCTAACCACCAGCTGCACATACATCGTAAGAAAATATAATATGTAGGTCTAGTATAAGCTGCCTGCAGCCATAAGTGTATGTGCTGAAAACTGCTCTACATAGTTTCTCGTTATCTCATTCGTTATCATGTTTATCCATCTTGTGATAAGTTTTACGGCTCGGGGATTTGCGGCAATCACCATTTTGGCTCCAAGCTCACTATTTTTTCCAGTGTGAATGGGTTCAGCCATATAAAACCGGAGGTGACCGTTCGTTCTACTTGGCAAAGGTGTATATTATGTGTAACGGCAAAATCCTAGTGAACTGGATAACCTTAGGGGTGGAGGTACCAGACAGCGCTGTTATATACCCGAGGATGCCCCTAAATTACCCGCTTTGTGATAGTATTTCCTTAAAACCTGCCTGGCTGTGGCCTGGTTTACAGAACTGTTCTGGCAAAATGTTGACTGTTAGCAAGGACGTGCACGGGATTACAAGGCATGCTTGCTTTATAAATAATATATAAATAAAGCTACATATACACTGGGGACCCCTCATAGACATTAAACGTCTGGACGGTCCGTGTTCTACTCTGTAGTGACATTCTAAAACATCATTGCATAGTAGAGCAGCTGCAAATGATCGTGTAGCTGCGGGAGTGGACATCCAGCTGTCAGACACAGCCAGACTCCTCATAGAGAAGGCAGAGACAGTTTGTTACTATTTCTGCCTTCCCGAGAACTGTATACACAGCGCTAATCTAGAGTTGTGAGTAGCAATAGGAAGCACTGTGGGCACTTCCTCCTTTAGATTCAGCGGTTATATGATCACTGAATGTAGGAAAGGGAGCAGGAGCTGCGGTATTCTGAAAATCTCAGCCAGCTCTGCTGGGCAGCCAGTAGGTTCTATTTCCACTGTAACTGGGGCAGAAGAAATCAAGCAAAAGAAAAAATTAAATATTGAAAAAATGCACCCCAAACATATTTTATTACTTTTATGGGAGGCACAATATGTGAAATAAATAAAAAAAAAATTAAAAAGTGGGTAAAAAATACATAATCTAAATTGCTGTTATTAGCCCTGCCCCCAACGGGAAAAAAATGTATTCGATATATAAAAATAATTGTTTCAGAAAGGGGAACACATTTTTAAATACATTTCAGTTGTCATAAAAATACATTAAAAAATGTGGAAAAACAGGCACTTTTTACTTTATTTTCCCCTACATATTGCAAAAAGAGACAAAAATATGATGACAGAAAAATGAAGATTAAAAATCCCCAAAAAGGTGCAAAAATAGCACGTTCGCACTGCAATTTCAAAAGCAAAACCCAAGAAAAAACTACTCCTGTTGTAAATAAATGAGTGTATAGTAATAGTACTAGTAAATAATTTAAGGAACTTAGTTAACACTACTTTGATTAAAAAGCATAAGAGCCATCCCACTGCAACAATGTGTGCCAAGTCGGAACTGTCCTATACTGTCTTCAGTATTAAAACCTCACGTTGGGTCAGCCGATGTGAATAAGGGTAGACCAAGATACTCACCCAGCTGTTCAGCCACCTGTCCATGGGAAGCCATAAAGATTACATGCCCAGCTCAGAAATGTAGGCCACTGCCTTGTTTGTACAGAGTACAAGAAACTACAGCAAAACCAGAAAAATGAGCCGGAGCATAAGTTGGTATCCATCTATGCATGAAGGCGGCAACAAAGAGCAAAGGAGACTGCATTGTCCAAATAAAATGGGGCCCCGATACTATTGATTCACTCCATCGCACCCATCATTCCAGGGTTGCTCTTGTTCTCAACCCCTTCCTCCGTTTCAGTAAAGGTTGGCATGACCCAAAGCCAGGATCATAAAATCTTTTGTGTTGCAAGGCATGGGCTTCAAAATGTAACTTTCCCCCTCAACAAAAGTGCAGTTTTGGTGCATTTTTTATATTTTTTTCAGAGTTTTTTTATTCCTTTTTTTTTTTGGCCGCTAAGTCTCTGAGTTCAGTAAGGAAAAGCTTCAGTGAAAGAATAGACTTGCTGCATAAAAACATAGAAAAAAAACACACTATGATGTTAGAAATCTCCTTAATTTTGCAGTTACTGTAAAGCGCTACGCTTTTCTGTCTGACAAAAATAAAGGACATATAAGAAAAATAACAAGCCCTAAAGTTAACGTGGGTTTTCTACAGCATAATAGCAGCATTTCTTCTTTGTTACAGGGGCGTAGTATGGAAATGCTACCAGTTTTAAAATTTGGCAATTTATGCTCAGACAATTTACGAAACGTATAGATGAGATTTTTACAGTATAATCACTAGTCATGACTCATCACAGCTGCTAGATGGGTTATACCCTACCAAAAAAACAAGTTGTCCCCTTCTGCTCCACTTATTGTCTATAGTACTGCTGAGCACATCGCTCACCTATTTTCAGCAATTCCATAGACAATGAGTGGAGCTGAATTGTGCATGCTCGGCTTGCACCGAATGTTTTAAAAGTTTTCAACTTCCTAAAAAGCCAACTTATTTGTGTGGCACTGTCCACATTTGCTTAATGTCAGATTTGCCTCAAGATATTGACAGTAGTTTCCGAAGCGATGAAATGTGAGCAGTCTTACCGTCACAGTTATCTGCTGTAAGTCCAGACGTGACCACCAGATGTCAGTGTATACTCGTCTGTCATCAGCCATTGATGGTGCGTTGCTTGCATTTGTTTAGTAATAATTGTTTCATTCCAATCTGAATCCAGCTTTTTCATGGTCCTGATCATAAGGGGGTTCCTGATTAGACCCCACACTATTCATGCAAGTATACACCATGAATTTAAAATGATAGAAAACACCTTTAAATTAAGGTGATCCGTCACATTTCTCGTTATCTCATTCGTTATCATGTTTATCCATCTCGGGGTACGTTTTTACAGCTCGGGGATTTGTGGCAATCACCATTTTGGCTACAAACTCACCAGTTTTTCCAATGTGAATGGGTTCAGCCATATAAAACCGAGAGGAGAACGTTCGTTCTACTTGGCAAAGGTGTAAATTACATGTAACGGCAAAATCCTAGTGAGCTGGATAACCTTAGGGGTGGAGGTAGCAGACAGCGCTGTCATATACCCAATGATGCCCCTACATCACCCAGTTTGGGGGGTCACTAAGCTATGCCTCGCTGTGGCCCAGTTCACAGCATGTATCTGGCGAAATGTCGACTGTTGGCAAGGATGCACATCATGGCATTATAAGGCATATTTGCTTTATAAATAATAGATAAATAAAGTCACACATACACTCACTATCTACTTCTAGACCCCCCATTGACCTTAATTGTCCAGACGGTCCGTGTTTTTCTCTAAAATATCACTGCATAGTTGAGCAGCTGCATGGGATCATGTAGCTTCGGGAGCAGAGATCCGGCTGTCAGACACAGCCAGACTCCCCATAGAAAAGGCAGAGATGGTTTGCTACCATCTCTGTCTTCTCTAGAGCGCTATACACAGTGTTGAACAATCACTTTATATGCAGTAATAGGAAGCCCTATGGGCGCTTCCTCCTCCAGACCCAGCGGTCATGTGATCGCTGAATGTAGAGAGGAAGCAGGTGCTGCTGAGTCCTAGAAGACGCCATAAGCTCTACTGTACTGCCAGTAGGCTCCATTTCCGCTGTGACTGGGGTTAATATACAAGCCCCAATTACAGGGAAAATCAGGTAAAAAGAAAAAATATTGAAATGCCCCCAAAGATCTTTTATGACCTCATGGGCGGTGGGCGGCACAATATGTGAAATATTAAAAATATAAATAAAAGTACATAAAAAACAGGTAAAAAATAACTATGGAGAAAAGGAAGATGTAATACAGCTCAACCATTTGTCAAGATGCAGTTCAGTGAAACTTTCCTGGTGAACTTGCCTCTGCACCGTGAGACTTTTTCCCACGGTGCTGAGGTCACCGCAGCTCATCTGCCGGTTGGGAGCGCAGCTTCAGTGACCGGCAGTAACATCAATGATGTCACCCCTACAGTGGTTCTCACCCTGGGCAGTCACATCTTGGCACCATCCAAGTTGAAAACTATTTCTCCCCCAGGCATGGATTACGGCGTGGGACAGAACGACGGACAGGTGAGAGATATTTTTGTTTTATTACAGGAGACGAGGGATTCAGTGGAATTAGTCGTCAGGTGAATATAGCTGTGTTTGTTATTTTTAAATAAAAATGCAAAAGTGTTTTGTTTTATTTCAAATAAAAGACTTTATTCTGGCTGTGTCTTTATTTACCATACAACTATAGGATTAGTAATGGATAGGTGTCTTATAGGCGCCTCTCCATTACTAAGCCGTTTCTTCCAGAAGCAGCAACAAACCTGTCGATTAGTTATGTCCAGTTCTGCAGATTAGCCCCGCTTAAATAATCGGACTGAGCTTCAATACCACAAACTGCCTGTGGGTAGGGGTGGTGCCATTTTTTGTATTTTTATTTTTTTAAAAGCCACTTTTCTAACCCTTAGTGACCCTTTCACCACAGATATTGACTTATCTATTGATAAGTTTTACAGCACCAGAACCTGCAACAATCACCTACAGTCAGAGCCAACATTTATTCATCATCAAAGCTAATGGGTTCATCCATAAAAACCAGGGCGAGATTTAATGTGGAAAATTTAATTTTACTTGGCGTCCTACCAATATGGTATAATTACATGTACTCCTTAAATCCCAATGAACCCGGCAACCTCGAAAATGGGTCAATTAATAACGTATAACAACTAACGAGCTTGAAATTTAATGGCACTAATGCAAAATCTGTAATACTGGGGTCTTGCAATATGGCAGAGGTTCATTTAGGCCACCAGAGGCAGCAGAACATCATGGGTACAGTGGCTTCCCCTGCGTCCTCTGCCATTACATCCCTGCACAAACTGATCCACATTAGACCACAATACACCCATGTATAGGGCACCTCCCTCCACTAGGTGGCACCAGAGAGACCACTCTCTTTCTTCTGGAAAAGAGATCATTTGCATAGCTTTTTTTCCCAGGATGCATTGCTTGGCCCACAAGATTCTACCTCAGAATTTGCAGATGGGTATTGCATTTTTTTTTAAGGAGGAGATTGTGAATTGGCTTGTTTTGTGATGTTGCAAACTTATTAACCCCTTCCCGGGCCATGATATTTTTATAAGAAGGCGTGTTGAGCTTCATAGAATACTATGATTCTCACTGTATACATAGTGTAATGCTTAAGTATTGCAGTATATCGTAAAAGCACAGGTTCGAGTCCCCAATGGGACAATTAAAATGATAAAAATAATATTTTAAAAAATATATAATTAAAATAAATAAAATAAAAAAATTACAATTACCTCCTTTTTTTCCCCATCCAAAACTGAAGAAATGTTTATTTAAAAAAAAGTTAATTCTGCAGCACCTCATTTGTAAAAGCAGTATATCGTAACAGCACAGGTTCAAGTCCCCAATGGTACATTTAAAATGATAAAAATAATGTTTAAAAATATATATAATAAAAATAAATTAAAAAAAAAACATTACAATTACCTCGATTTTTTTCCCATCCAAAACCAAAGAAATGTTTTGTTTTTTTTTTTAAAAAAAGCTAATTCTGTAGCACCTCATTTGTAAAAGTCCAATCTATCACAATAAAAAATTATTTAACCACCATAAAGAAATGAAAAAATGGAGAAGTCAAAATTGCAGTTTTGGTAGCCAATGCAGTACACTCAAAAAATGTTCAAAGTAAAAAAAAAACTATAAAAGTTTGGTAATTCAGCACATGAAAACAATTTTAATAAAAGGATTGTGAAATCTAAAAATAAAAATTCTAATCACTCCATTTACCCCATAATAAAAAAAAAAACAAAATGTAAAATTTTCTGTGTTTCGGTCACTGCAGCTCCCCCCCCCCAAAAAAAAGTTTAATTGACAGTAATGTACCCCAAGGTGGTATAAAAAAACAACACATCACTTTGCAAAAAAAACAAGCCCTAACACAGAACCATTGACAGAAAAATAAAAATGCTGCGGATCTTAGGAATGGGTGACACAAAACAATTTTATTTTTGCAAACTTCTGAATTTAAAATAAAATAAAAAAAACTATACAAGTTTGGTAATGCAGTAAATGTAAAGTTTAAAGAAAAAAAGTTTTTGTAAAATATAAAAAAAAGTTCTAATCAACCCCTTTTTCCCCAGAAAAAAAATTAAAATGGCACAGTTCCGCCATGAAAAATGCATAAATGTGATCAAAACATTGTACTTATGCCAAAATGTTATTGATAAAAACATTTTTTCAACAGAAAAATTAATAAACTAAAAAGGTCTTAGAAAATGGTAACACAAACCAATTTCTTTATTCCAAACTCCAGAGTACAGAATTTTTTTAATTGCTGGGGGATGGGGAGGAGGAAAGCATTTCACTTAGAATTTTTTTCCCCATGTTTCATTACGGTATATGGCTTTATTTGGTGATCTGTTTACATATGCATCCCCCATGAGGAAATAGGGGATACACCAAAGGTGGATGGTAGCAATTGCTTTCATGTACGGTCCGGCCATCAATGTAATAAATCGGGTGTTCATGTAATGCTGTATGAACCGGTAACCAACCAGAATATGTAACAGTACAGACACAGAGGGCTATTAAATGCATAAAGCGTGTGAGAACAGATGATGCAAGGGTCCTGGTTGTGAAGAAAATTTTATATAGACAAAACAGGGATAGTTAGATAAATGTGTTGAGGCGGTAGGCCAGTCTCAAGAAATGCGTTTTTAGGGCACGCTTAAAACTGTGGGTATTTGGAGATTAATCGGATTATCCTGGATAGTGCATTCCAGAAAATTGGCGCAGCACACAAGAAGTCTTAGAGACAGTAGTGGGAGGTTTGGAATATTGAGGATGTTAGTCTTAGGTCATTTTCAGAATAGAGGGCACGGGTAGGGTGGCAGACTGTGACCAGGGAGGAGATGTAGGGTGGTGCTGAACCGTGGAGCGCTTTGTGAGTGATACGTTTATATTGAACTCTGTAGCAGATGAGTAACCAGTGCAATGACTGGCACAGGGTGGAGGCATCGGTGTAACAGTTGGTGAGGAATATGATCCTGGCTGCTGCATTCAGTACAGATAGGAGGGGAGAGTTTGATAAGAGGGAGGCCGATTAGTAGAGCGTTACAAGAGGCCAGACGAGAATGAATAAGAGCTACAGTAAGAGTTTTTGCAGAGTTGAAAGTAAGAAGCGGTCGAATTCTAGAAATGTTTTTGAGGTGTAGATGACAAGAGTGATCCAGTGATTGGATGTGGGGGGTGAATGAAAGCACGGAATCAAGTATAACCCGAAGACAGCAGGCATGTCTCTGGGGAGTAATAGTAAAACAACACCCACAATACGGATTTCATCAACCCAGACATCATTTTAATCAGTGTAACGGCGCCAACCTTACTGTTTCTGTAGGTTACTTAGCAGAATCCTGCTGACAGGTTAACTTTAAACATAATCACATTTCTGGCCTCACGCATTTCGCTTACTTCTCCATTTTCTTGTCTCATATCCAGCTCATTTCTTTATAAACGCTCATAATAGAGATTTACAGTCGATTTTATAAAGGAGAAGCTGCTGACACAGTTCTGCTCATTCAGAAGTATCAAGTCACCAAGTAAGACTAAGGTCGCAAACTCTGATCTAGACAATAAATGCTGCAACTTATTAACCAGATCAATAAAAGAGGCGAAGTGTTGGCTACTCTCTGGTAGGCAGTGCTGTAAAAACGGGGTGTCTGATTTATAAAAACATCTCTTCGAAAATCTATTGGAGTATTCTGACTTATTTGGGACCTCTAACAATGAACCAACTCAAGAGACCATCCAATCCGACCAACTCTCTCACCAGAGGACCTGGCACGTCAATGCTTTATACAAACTACTGGGTTCATTGATCACCATGGGTCCCTTCCAGTAACAATGTCCGTGTTGTGGCTCTTCTCCAATAAATATTAAGAAAAAATAAACGATTCTGCTCACCTTCCTCAGCTGCCACTTTGTTGCTGCATACTCTTCTATAGCCGGCACACGAGCCGGCAGCTGACTTCAGCGTGCAAGCGACGAGCAGTGCATGACATCATTGCCATGCGTCGGCACGCCGGCATCAGCTGCTGGCCTCTGATTGCCCAGTAGCATTTATTGCGGGGCAGAGAGCTGGTGGGTCTCTGCGCTGCGATACATATCAGCTGAATGTGCGTCCATGGACAGACATCTAGCTGAAATACCAGCTGCCCCCTTCCCGCATTTTACAACCGCGATCGTTACGCCCCTGTTTCTGACTAAAGGCTCTACATGGTTAAAAGAGAATACCAACAACAGAAACCACATGATGTACAAGGTCTGATTCATTTATTAGAAAAATAAATAAAATATTAAAAAGCAGAGTCATCCAATGGAGGACTACATGTGAATATATAGTACATCAATTATTTGAAAAATGTACACAACAGACTGAATAACAAATATCCAGTAAATGTGTATAGAGAACGCCTGTCAGTGCCTAAAATATTGTCTAGGAACAAGTGTTCATAGGAAAGAACATTGACCTAAGTAAGATGCTTACATATTTATATGAAGAAAATATTCTCTAAAATGTGATCCAAGTCCCCCAACACGCGTTTCGCTATTGCTTCATCAGGGGATGTTATGGTTAAAAGAGAAACAAAAAAAAACTTGTCGATATATTTTTTATTTATTACACTGGGTTTCCACTTATCAGGGATGAATAATAATATATACTACGTGGCGGCTATATACCACGTGGCTGTGCTATATACCATGGCTGTGCTATATACTACGTGGCTGTGCTTTATACTACGTGGCTGTACTATATACTACCTGGTTGCTATATACTACGTGGCTGTGCTAAATACTACATGGCTGTGCTATATACTACCTGGCTGCTATATACTACGTGGCTGTGCTATATACTACGTGGCTGCTATATACTACGTGGCTGTGCTATATACTACGTGGCTGTGCTATATACTACGTGGCTGTGCTATATACTACATACTACGTGGCTGTACTATATCCTGCACCCCGAACTACCGACATTCAGCACCCCGAACCCCTGACATCCTGCGACCAATCATTGACAGACGCAGTCCAGCTGCGAATTGACTCTGGATTTAAGCCACGCTACGCTGATTGGTCGCGCCCGGCCGGCCGCGACCAATCAGCGATATTGGCACAGGATTTAAACACCACTTCAGCGATTGGTCGCGCACAGCCAGCTGCAACCAATCAGCGATATTGGCGCTGGATTTAAACACCGCTTCAGTGATTGGTAGCTCACGGCCGGCCGCAACCAATCAGCGATATTGGCGCCATATTTAAACACTGCTTCGGTCGTTGGTTGCGCCCGGGCGGCCGCGACCAATCAGCGACAGGCGCAGTCCGGCAGCGAATTGGCACCAGATTTCAACCACGCTTTGCTGATCGGCCAGCCGGGCGCGACCAATCAGCTATATTGGTGTGGAATTTAACCCACACTCACAGCGCGTCGTACATACATACACACATATTCTAGAATACCCGATGCATTAGAATCGGGCCACCATCTAGTATATAGTATAATACCCCTTTAAAAAAAACTATACACAGTACAACATGATGGTCCCCACAGTAGTTTTCACACTTTGTAATGTTCTAAAAGGCCCCTTATACACAGTACAATGCTCCCCACACTGCATGATAGTCACTCACACAGTATAACGCCCCCAAAGTCCTCCTATACACAGTATAATGTTTCCTATACAGAGTATGATGCCCCATTGCTCCCATATACACAGTATAGTGCCCCAAACACAGAGTATCATACCCCATACCTCCACTAAACACCGCATACTGCCCCCAACAGTATATCGTGTCTCCTCTTTTCCTCATAGTTTGTAAGCTTGCGAGCAGCAGGGCCCTCACTCCTCTTGGTATCTATTTTGAACTGTGATTTCTGTTATGCTGTAATGTCTATTGTCTGTACAAGTCCCCTCTATAATTTGTAAAGCACTGCGGAATATGTTGGCGCTATATAAATAAAATAATTATTATTATTATGATGCCCCCATATCCCCACTACAAATACTATAAATAAAAAATAAACACCATATACTCAGCTAATCTCGAATCCTGGCTAGTCTGCCATCTAACAGTGGCCAGTGTGAATGCGCGCTTACACGCTGCATGCACACCAGTTAAAATCCTAGTTCATACCTGTGGGTAAAGCAGGGAGACAATGTCTTCTTGCTCTACAGTAGATTTATGCTGTATCAGCATGCAGTATACACATGGTGTACAATTAAGAGTGGTGGTCACTCCAGATGGGCCTCTCCAAGTAAGTGGCACAGGGCAACAACCTTTTCTGGCCTCTCCACCCTCCCGAGTAGCTAAGATCCTGGTTTGCAGTCTGGTACCAGCTTGGGTTATTTTACCCTTTTTTTTACTTTGCTTTAATACTCTGTCAGACAGAGGTGGACTTTGATCTGGCTATTCCTAAACTTTCTGTTCTGATTTTCGTCTTGCTTTTTGTTTAATTTCTTCTGATACCTAGGTTATTTAGTTTATTTGCTTTTGCAGTCAGCAACTACTCCAGGGACGCAACCTTGGAGCCCCTGCCGCAAAAACCAAATCCCTATAGAGGGGTTAAAGGGTGAAAACCAGGGAGCACCTTAGACTCTGCAAAAGGGAGTGACCCACCACAAATCCTCACTGTAGAAGTCCATCTTCAACTTATGAGACCTTAGTGGGATGACTCCACATGGCATCCTTATCAATGTGACCGAAAAGTACAGTTTAACTTCATAAGGAGTAACGATAGTAGTTGCTGCCCCCAAACTATTCAACAAAGCTTTACGTTCATACACCAATTGTGCCCCCTACCTCCTGCTATCTAGACACCTGCATATTGGCACCTAACCGGATGAGAAAGTGAAGCAGTCGTGAAAAACTTGGGTTGGACAGAGACCAGGCTACCTTCCCTGGAGGATTCTGGAGGCTCCCTACTTATACTGGCAGTTAGATGAAAGTCACCAAAAATAACCAATAATTTCGAAGACTGGTCTGATGAGGACAGGAAGCGAAATATGGAGGATGGGCCCTCAGAATCATCTCTTCTGGCACACCATTCCGACTCTGATGTCACGCCCATGTTCTGTGCCCTGTAAAGCATTTTACGGTGCTTACTTCGCTCATTTACAAAATTCAGAGCATTTACAGAATTGTAAATGCCTCGGAGTTACAGGACACTTACAGAACATGTTGCTGACACAGGGGATCTAAACATATTAGACTTCATGTCACTGAGCACATACGGTCGTACTTTCTTATGGACATCTCGAATGCTTGATGTGACTTTTTTTTTTTTAACGGTATGATAAATATTAAATTTCTGGAAGAAAAGAGGCCATCAACTCTTGTAATCTGTTTTTTTGTTAGACAGCTTTATCAAATACCTCCAACATATGGGGAAGGAGTAGTGCGTCTAGTTGCTACTGCCCTGTGTCCAGTCGATTTTGGAGAAAATACACCAATGAATTGTCAATGTTGTAGAGGAATCGCTGTGAAGACGCCTTTGTGATTCAAAGAAAAAAATGTATTTACATTTTCAGTGACACCTTTTGTCGCTTTAGTTTAACAAAGGGGAACATAAAATACCGAAAACATATAAATAAAACATGACTGCAGGATCAGACTACAAACAGCGTTTGTAGTCTGTTACCATGGAGACACATAGTTTTGCATTGAGGCTGCTTACACAACACAGTAGGACATTTTTTAATGAAGACTGTTTTCAAAGTGGATTTGAAAAAAAGATTGCACAAAAAAAAACAAATACCTTTAAGTATTCGATGTGCAAATAAGATTTTACAAAACAAGTAGAACTTGCTCTGTGCACATTAGAAAGTTGGATTGCTCAAGTCTTATGAAAGCAAGAGACAAGTCTTCTCAGTGTTATTACCAGTATTTTCTATCCATCCTTCCACCCGGCTGGAGCCGCTCCAGGGCATTATGTGTGCGCAGAACATCCTATTATACGGGTAATTTACAAAAGTTATGGAGTTCATTTCAATTGAACGCAAAAACAATTCACACCCTGAAAAGAAGCTGCCACCTTAGCATCATGGAGATTTCCATGCAAAACAGCTCGGTAAAACATTTCTTCATCAAAGGCTACGAGCAAATGGAGTTTTCAGAGCAGAAACTGAGCAGGAACTCTCCAAACCGTACTCGTCCAAATCTCTTCAAAAACGTTGATCTCTTGTGCACATACCGTCAAATGAATGAAATTATTTCATAAACCAAATAAGACATTCATTTGGTCCCTCGTTAGTATAAATAATTCTGTGATCTTGTGAGCTACACCTCAAGACCAGGAAAAGTAGCACTAAATAAAAAAGGTTTATATCTCTGGAACCATATGGCGAATTTATATATATATATATATAAACAAAAAATAATAAAAATAATAATCAGGATAGCAGCTAGAATAAGGTAAGAGCAAAAAGTGACAACTTCTGACCTGGTGGCAGGACCTCATATGGGGATGTGTGAATATATTATGCAGACACTGAGCTTGAAGCGGTTGGCTAGGATTAGGCAGTTTTTTAATTTGGAGATAGGCGGCATTACATATGTCTGGCAGCCACTTGTCTTCCCTTTCCGTATACTCATGATCAACTAGACCACAGGGAGCAGCATAAACCGAAGCTGCTCTAGATCACCAGGGAAATAACTAGATTACTCCCATAGATCTTCAGGGATTTTGACATTCCGGGAAAAAATGGCCCTAGCTTACATTTTGCCCGGGCCGATTTGATATGAAGCCCACCCTGTAATCTTCTTTTGTATATGTTAGGTGAGTCCATGATGTAGTCAGAGCTGGATAAATTTAGCATCTTAGACTATCATACTTGCACGATATTTCCTCGCCCAATGACGATGATGGTTGATAGGAAGCTGTTGCCTTCAAAAGGAAAGGCCGGAGCGAACCGTCCCCTCCCCCCCCCCCACGGCATAAGCAAAGGCCAACATGACAATAGGTTGGAGGTGTGGGGGAGATTAGGCTAATTACAAGGGGTGGGGGCTGATAGTGGGCATAAAGGGGTGATTGGGGGCGGGGCCTGGTCAGTTCCCGCTTGCTGTCCCAAGTTGAACCACCCTCCCGCCCTATTTTGGTTATATCGCTTGGGTAGAGCGGGTAGTCATAGTTCGTAAGTAATTGAGGTTTTGTTTTTCAGGTCATTGTGTCCGGGGCGAGTCCTTGGAGTTGGTGGAATTGGTTTGGGGGATCCATTGGCATATGGCTCCTCTGTTTTTTGGAGTTTAATATGTTTCAGATCTGGTGAATGGTGGTGGGGACTTCCGGCAGGGGCGGTCGGATCTCCTGGAATATTACCGTGAACAGTGAACCCTCTTGTGGGTTTTGGTGCTCCCGAGCCAGTGTTAGAACGGCTGGGAGTAAAATTGGTGTTATGTTCACTTGATGGGTCATTAATCACCAGATTCTTGTGGGCTCCAAGGACTCCTTCCAGTTTAAAAAGTTAATGTATTTACATTCATTGTACTGATTGTTGTATGTTAAATAAAAAAGGCTGCTGTGGCCTACATTATTCCAAAGAAATCTTGGTCTTTGTCTTTATTAGGGTTGGGTGGGCTGAACAGTTGGTGCTGGTGGGAAAGGGGGGTACAAGCAATTGGTTGGGCTGGAGCGAGTTTTACTGCTTCATATGGAACACCTTCGACAATACCAGTGTCATGTCTATCCCAGGAGACGACCAACCATCTAAGCTCATCCTAACAGACAGATGCAGAGCAACGTCTACAGGACCCGTGGGAATAAATGCAGCCTACGTGAGGCACAGGGATTGGTACACATGAGAAGACAGTGATAGAAAAGCAATCATTAATGCTCTCAAGGTCTCAGCGGAATAATACTTGGAAAGTGACGATGAGAAATAGGCTGGAAAAAAAACCCGTGTGTCAAGTCTCAGAGCGGCGACTTAAGGGTTTTTCCCAAAATAGTAAGCTATCCCCTAATCATAGGGGAAAAAATCCTCACTATGATCTGTGAGCAGAGCAACAACCCTGGAAGGGTTAAAGAGGATCTGTCACCAGAGCATAAGTGGACAGTTTTTGCTCTTATTTATTGATTCTACTCCCGAAAGCATTGTTTTGCTTTTTTTTTTTTTTTTTTTTTTTTTAAACGCCATACGATTCTAGAGATATGGGCCTTTTTATTTAGCACCACTACTCATAGGGTAATTATGGAGAGCAGCCTAAAGACACGCCCCTGAGGATCCTGTGAGCTACACCTCTTTGTGAAGACCATGAAAAGTAGCGCCAAATAAAAAAGGCTTATCTCTGGAACCATATGGTGAATTTATATATATAAAAAATAATAATAATAATAATCAGGAGAGATGTGGAAATAAAGCAAGAGCAAAACGTGACAACTTTTCACCTGGTGACAGGACTGTTTTAAATATAATAAACTATTTTTTTTTACAGGGGATCTGTAAATATATTATCCAGGCACTGAGCTTGAAGGGGTTGGCTAGGATTGACCTTAGGCAGTGTTAGAATTTGGAGACAAGCGGCTTTACATATGTCTGGCAGCCACTTGTCTTCCCTTTCACTATACTAAAGCTCAACTAGACAAAGATGGATATTATTAATATTGGGCGTTCTGGTGTACAATACTGAAATATTATAGATATGTAACTGACAGAAGCAGAGACGAGCCAGATGCCCAGTGTATTGCAGTAGGGACACACTGTGCCCCGGAGATAAGAGCTGCTGCCTATGGATAAGGTGGACTATGCTGATCTTGCACATCTGAAGCCACCAGCGTTGTGACAAGGACACCAGCAGATATTTCTCCTTTGTATGCTCATTATATTGGAACTCATATAGTACAGAAATGTCACCAACGCTCTCCTGACCCCATAACTGCAGAGTCCAGATCTCCTCTGGTAGAACATCAGCACAAACAATGACATTTGGGGGTTCACAGAGCAGTGATATACCCTCGTTGTAGTTTTTGGGGTCTAGGGACTCAATACACTGACACTTTTTTCCTGTGACAATCATACTGGTGCGATGGGTCCAGAAACTGATACATTGACATTTTGGGGGCCTGGACTGGGAGCTATCTACATTAGGTGCAGCAGCAGATGTTACATTCTGGTTCTGTTGCCCAATTGCCCAGTGACCAGTATTAGATACAGGTGGGGGCCCTGAGACATATTTTGTTTTGGGGCCCAGGATCTTCAAGTTTTTCGTCTTCTTGTGAGCCAAAACTTCCATCTCTTGGTCCGTCCACCCCTATCATGTAATAACCCGTTTGCGCCTGTTAAAAAATGAAGGAGCACTCGATGATTAGAACCTTCCATTCTTTCGTTGATCGTACGGTTGTTTTGATGGATTATTGCCCTCTACCCTCATTATAACAAGTTAATGACTTCATGACTTGGCTATTGTTTCTCTTTGCACTGGTATAAGAACTCATTAAAGAGATAGGGTCAGTGAGAAAAATCGATTTTTAATGGAAACTTACAATGTGATTTTATAGAATGTAAGATTCAAGTCTGTGCAGATCCGGTCGGGTATTTATGGTCGCTGATCAGTTTCTTCTCTCTACATTGCCACCAGCTCTTTGTGCGTACAGGAGAGAGACGACAACTAATTACTTTTCCTATTGCTTATGGTCGCACTTTCTCGATCTGAATGTAATTGGGCAGATTTAAAGGTACAGTGCAGTGTCTAATACAAACAGCAAATAAGGACTCCTTATATCATGTACTGCCCCCGCAGGCCAGACTAGGTATTCTGCCACCGATATACGTGGATGAGATGTGTCTGAGGGATCTGATCACAAATCGCTATATAAACAATGGCAGGTAGCGTTACCAACCTGTGCCGCCAGTCTCTATCAGACGTGTGTGGTGATCCGGAAGGATGATGCAGTGATACATTCAACAGATTTATTTACAGTACCTTGGTGAGAGTGAGGACTGTAGGTTAGAGCTGTTACAGAATCACCAGACAGAGATAATAGAAGCTTCAGGTTAGAGGTAACAAGAGAATCCTTTCTCCAGCTCTGCAGCACATGTGGGATCCAAGATGGCACGGAGTACAAAACAGGAAGAGAAGGAAAAAGATAGGAGGAGCTAAAGACAGAAAGGTGTTGTGGGAGAATTCCATAACAAATATTACAGTGATATAGCAAACGGCCAGTAGATGGCAGCAAAGTATAACAAATGATAGAACCAGGCTTATTAGCACTACATAATGTCCATGTATGGCTGAAAGTCTATCATAATAAACTGAGCAGCACACTCCCCGTCTGAAATCCTTGGATTTCACTATACCATAAGTCTCGAATTGGGAGTGTTCACCAGAAGTGCATGGAGGGATACCTCAACCTGTAAGATAAAAACAACGCATGCAATGCAACAATAACATATTGAATAACAAGTCTAGAACGATTTCTTGAAGTAATCCAAAGGATAACCCATCTTCGGATTGGAGAAGCCGCGCTAGGCCAAACTGTCTCCAACCCATTTGTAATCCAAAGGTTGAAGTTCCTTGAAAGAGTTCCTACTGATTGGATGGATAATCAATCCTCAACCGGTATGAGTAAAATAATCTCTGATATAGGCCTAATGAAAGTTTTAGGGTCACCTTGCTTAGTAACTGTCACTTCTACCTTGCGTACCTTGCCATCGTCACTTGGAAAGGTTTTAGATATAAGTCCCATAGGCCATGTGCTTCTTTCCTCCTTCTGGTCTTTCATGAGGATAATATCTCCTACTTGTAAATTTGGCTTTACGTGTTGCCATTTTCTTCGTTTTTGGAGAAGTGTCAGGTACTCCCTCTTCCATCTATTCCAGAAACAATTAGCCAGATGTTGCACATATTTCCACCGTCTCTGATATTTGTTACCAGACACAGAGTGTTCAGGCGGGTTAGGAACAGTTCCAAGTTTCTGGGTGAGGAGAGTTGCCGGAGTGAGAATTGTAGGAGATTCTGGATCCGTAGATATGGGTACAAGAGGTCTTGAGTTTACTATAGCAGAGACTTCTGCTAAGAAAGTGGTCAAGGTCTCGTGAGTGAGTCTTGAAAGATTTGAGTCCATCAGCATAGATTCCAGTATCTTGTGAAAAACATTCTGCTGCACATTGCGTATCACAATGAGTTCACTCAGAGCAATGTCTTCTGCAGAGAGAGGCTTATGGCAGATATGCCAACCGTGACAATCAGTGTTACTGTCCTTATTGCGATAGCATTGTACAATGTGTACTAACCTTGCAATGGCACGAACCAGCCTCGTCCATCTTGAGAAGCGATCAAAACGCCGACAGTCCAAGCCAACCTCCTCCTTGAGTTTGGTGATGAAGGTGCTGACATCAGGACGGATCTCTGGGTCGACATCTGGATCCTCAAGGCTGAAGCTGTCTTCAACGGCAGTCTCTTTGCACTGTTCGTGAAGGAACTCCGGTCCGGTCAACCAAGAAGAGCTTGCGAAGGCACCAATAGACACTGGTCTAGTATCAAGGTCCGCAGGGTTAAGATGGGATGGGACGTGCTGCCATTGCTGGGGTTTGGAGGATTTCCTGATCCTTTCCACTCGGTTACTGACATAGACGTAGAAGCGTTTCGTCTGGTTGTATATGTAGCCCAGAACTACCTTACTGTCTGTGTAGAATTTTGTGTCATCCACGTGAATAGCTAGTTCGCT